>NC_134097.1:15726334-15823277 GCF_000715075.1 Nicotiana tabacum | reverse complement strand
CCCCCGGCCTCACTCAGTCATCAATCTCTCCAGTCTCTCAGGCTCACAATGTCATGAAACTAGCCCACAATGAT
The DNA here is from genome assembly GCF_000715075.1 of Nicotiana tabacum. Taxonomy (NCBI): domain Eukaryota; kingdom Viridiplantae; phylum Streptophyta; class Magnoliopsida; order Solanales; family Solanaceae; genus Nicotiana; species Nicotiana tabacum. Next base: position 15,823,203 of record NC_134097.1, on the reverse strand, counting down.
GATATGATATATCAATAAATAACAACAGAGACTGAGATATGATATGCAATGGACGAATATGAGTGAGTACGAAATTACAATTTAAATAAATAATTCCACAGCAACACGACCCCATGGGTCCCAAAATTTCGGCCCGTAGCCTAGACATGATCTTTAATAAGAGCCTCAACTCAATTTCTCTAACACGTGGAACATGTTCAGATAATAACACGATTCTTAAATTTTACAACTTCACATGATTTATTCAAGTCACAATTTCTATGGTACATGTCCACATGCCCGTCACGTATCGTGTGTCACCTCCAACCAATTTATATTATACCAAATTCGGAGATTCATACCCTCAGAACCAAATTTAGAAGTGTTACGTACCTCAACGGGTGTAAGTCTTTATTTCGCTATGCCCTTGCCACGAGAATTGATCTTCGAAAGTCTCGTATCTAGCCATAATTAATTCGATTCAGTCAATACGAATTATAAAAAATTAATTCCATATGAAAATATAAATTTTTCAACAAAATCCGAAATTGCACTCAAAAATCGCCTGTGGGGCCCACATCTCGGAACTCGACAAAAGTTACAAAATATGAACGCCCTCCAACCACGAGTCTAACCATACAAATTTTACCAAATTCGGACATCAACTCGACCCTCAAATTTTCAATTAAAGTCTATAAAGATTTCTACCATTTTCAACCCATTCTTTACCCATTTGAACTCAACAATCTTTCCATAACCTTATTGGTGTGTGTATGTATACATGATACTCTTAATCTCCCATCTTTTACCCCAAAAATTGAAATTGAAGAATTGGGGGAAGAAATTCTTACCTCTTTGAAGCCCTAGCAAGATCCTTGTGAAATCTTCGAGTCTTGAACAAGAATTGATGAACGATTGACTAAGTCTTCACTTTATCTCTCTAACATGCTCTCACCACTCTCTAAAATATTTTTTTGCTCCAAAAGAGTCCTCTTGCCTCAATATATCGAAATAGGGTCGGATCAAAAATTAGAAAACATTGAAGCCCCGACGCATATCTGCGGTCGCATATGCAAGCGCATAATGCTTCTACGGTCGCATATGCGAGCGCATAATGCTTATGTGACCCGCATAATGGGTCGCAAAAGGGCTCTCCGGAACTGGGCAACAATGTTTCAGTCTGCGGCTGTTATGCGGTCCGCAAACCTGTTCTGCGGTCGCATAATGCGCCGCAGAACTGGTCTGCGATCCCATATTGCGCCGCAAACCTGATCTCCAAACTCGCCTCACCTGCTTCACTCGGCGGCCATTATGCGGTCCGCAGAGTGATTCTGCGGTCGCAGAATGTACTGCAGAAACGCATTTCTCTGTCACAAATTTTCCTTTACTCCCCAGTGCATTGTTCAACCCAAAAGGTTCGAGCCACAAAACTAATTCAACTAAGTGTACTAATTGATCTACCTCGGTACCACAAAACCTTAATTTTCTTAGCAAATATTCTCTGGGGTCGTTACACATAAGTCAACATCCGGTCAATCTTTTCAACTTAAGTTCTAAACCTTGGAATTAAGTGTTCCAAATCATACCAAAACCTCACCGGACCCGAACTAATCACCCCGGCAAGTCACATAACAACTGTAAAGCATAAATCGAGCTGTAAATGGAGGGACGGGGTTGTAATACTCAAAACGATCGGCCGAGTTGTTACATTAAGATTCTTCACTTGAAATTTCTTTGGCATTACTATATCAAACAGTTGAACTAATTTATTCTAATTTGTCATTTTTAAGGTAAAAAGTATTAATATTCAAGAAAAAATAATTCATATTGCCCCAATTTGTGCCTCGAATGTAACTAGTCTAAATCGGCCCGTCTTTTAGATTAAAGGTGAAGATTAGAATGGGGCAAGTGCACACATAATCATTCTCAAGGATGCTATTTAGAGATTAGCCAGTACTTATTTTGTCTTAAAATTTTAAACTAAAAAATCTCAACTTCAGGACAATTCAAAACATTTTTGTCCTGAAAATTTGGACTTAAAAACTAAAATTCAGGATGCACTGGCTAATTCCTAAATAGCAACCCTTTATAGTTTCTATCCGGTGTCAATTCTACGATTTGAATTGTTGAAATTGACTCCTTCGTTCACTGAATCAGGAAATTATGTCGAACCTTTGTAGAACCACCATTTATATTTTGACCCCATTAAAAAAAGTAAAGTCGTCCCGTGCCAGAATTTTAAAGCACATTGCCACAATGTTTAGTCTGACAACGTACTTAAATATTCTAGCAGCGTGTTTCGAAATTCTATTAGCTGTCTTTTAAAATTCTGGCAGTAGAATTTTTAAAATCCCCTTAGGGAATTGGACATGATGGGCTCAGCGTCCCGCTTGCCCAAATACACAATTAGAATTGAGAAGTTCTAGCTTGAATTCATATCCATTCTTTTCATTTCTTAGCCGGAAAAGGCAATCCTTTCTATTCAATGACGAAATATATTACCCCAATATAGTGAAAATATTACGAAATGTTCCATATCTTTGAAATACACTAACTTATAGTAGTTTCTTGTAATAATCTCTGTAAAAGTTAACTAAACATATTTATAAGGAGAATAACTTACGCAGAAAAGAAAATAAATAAATATCAAAATCATGGGACGCCATGCAAATATGCACGCCAACTCTATCTGTGTTGAATACATCTTTGTGGTACTACATTAGTTAGTGTTTGACGGGAGTATTTGAGAAGAGGTTATTTTGTCCCTCGTTGGAAAAAGAAAGAAAGGAGGAAATTTTTAAAAATACTTCTGTCTTATATAATTTAAATATTTTAAAGGATGTTTTGGAGGTAAATTGGAAATTTGACTATATTATCAATTTGCATATTATTAAAACGAAATCATGTGAAAAATTCTTTCTCTTTCTCTTCTACTTATTTTCTACAACTCATAAATATTGTGTTCTTGTAGGAAATTTGAGTTAATTTTTCAAACTCGAATTTCAGAGACTTTGTAAAATCCTGAAGGAATTCTGCTATTATCCATGAAGCAACAAAGAGGAAACTTAAATTCCTTAAGGACAGTGACTACACTATCGAAGCCAGATTATTTCATCCATTATTTTTCTAACAGAACTTGTGTCAAGGGAAATAACTCCCCTTTTTACCGTACTGTATAATTTTTTGATAAACGAGATTCAATTGAACCTCTCACCAGAATAACTCCGACCGCCACGGCCAAGAGGGAAACGATAAGAGAAGGCCTATGATAAGAGTGAAGAGCATATCACGTAGCCAAAGATGACTTGCCCGCAACCCATGCAAAAAGGGCTTATCTCTCTCTGTCTCTAATTAAATAAGCCCTTGAAAATGGTCCAGGCAAGTCAAATAAGAGAAGAGCTTGTCAAGTTAGCTAAAGATGACCAGCCTAAAACCAATATAAGGAAAGGACACCATTAATGGTGTAAAGACCTCTCCAAAGGTTGAAGGCAAGTCATCCTTGGCTACCAAATAAGCTTCTTTTCATCATGCTAGACCTCTCATCTGTCTTCTGATCTCTTGACTCTCAATAAAGAGTAACCTAGTGTACGTAATATCTTGCGTTCATGCAGGGTTCGAGGGCCACCACCCCAAGGGCTGCAATGTACTCAGCCTACATTGTCGCAAGTATCGTGGTTGATTCTACGGCTCGAACCCGTAATTTATAGGTCACACGGGTACAACTTTACCGTTGTTCCTAAGTCTCCCTATTCTCTATCTTCTCTATCGATCTCACGGTAAATTTGCAGAAGAGAAATTTTTGCATGAAAGAGAAGAGCATGTCAAGATAGCAAGGAGACGACCTGAAACCAAGCAAAAAAGGCTACCATGTATTAAATGGTATAATCAAAACACCTTTTAAAATAATGAAGCAGGCAAGTCATCCTTGGCTACTAAACAAATATGACTCTCCTCTTCATGTAAGATCTCTCTTCTTTATTGAGATCATGATTCCTATATGGATAGTTAGCCATGCATTTATAGCCATAGATAAAATAGTAATGGAGAACTTAGCATCTCTCTAGCTTATAGTTGCTTTATGTTTTTCCTTTTTATTTCTATGACATTGTTCTCTTCAGCTACATTATCTGACTTTCTAATAGGAATAAGTTCTCTTTATTTGTAAGTACACTTGCACTTATCAGTTTATCTCAATTTTATTAGTTCATATGTGCAAGAGTTTGGTTTCCAGACAGAGTGAGGAGAATAATGAAGGGCAAGTTACATATTTTGGTCAGTCTGCCAAAAATATTACATTTGCTAGTCAATATATATAATACATATATTATACATTAAGCTACAAAAAATATATATTTTACCGGTTATTATTTTTGGGAGCGGCCATACTGTATAGCTTTTCCAATAATATAATAAATTGAAAGTAAACGAGCTACGGTGTATTAGTAGTGTTTGATGTCCTTGGGAATTTTGACTAATTATCTATTCTTACAGAATCTGATAAATTCTAATATTGATAAAATCCGTGAAATCGAAAGTGTCCCGGAAGGAATAGAAAGAAAGTCCATGCCACTAAATGAGGTATTGGGAGTGACACGTTGTCACAAAATAAAATTTACATGTCGTGATGGCGCCCATGTCAATACTAGGCAAGCCGATAACCTCAATAAATCACTATAATCTTATAAGTTTGAAAACATAATATTTAGATATAATAGAAAAAATCTCACAAATACTGATACAAATACACTCCCAAAATCCGGTGTCACTGACTACATGAGCATCTAAATGATAACATAGTCTGTCTAATAAAATATTGTCTGGAAATATAGAACAGTACAAACAACTGGAAGGAATGGGAGGAAGGGTTTGCGGACGCCAAGCAGTTACCTCGATAGTCTCCAATAGATAAAGCATCAAAATCTAGCAGTCGCCGTATCCGGAATACATGGATCTGCACATGAAATGTAGAGTATAGTATGAGTACAACTGACTCCATATACTCAATAAGTAACATGACTAACCTTTGAGCAAGGAGCTCGACAGGTACAGTCCAGTATTGAAATAACAGTACAGAAATGTAGGCATGCTTTCAAGTTCGATAGTTAAACTCAGTACAAATAAAATAGATCAATTCTGAATGATATGAGGAATATGACATCTCCATATATACATGCCAATGTACATGCTGTATGTGATGCACCTTAGTGGAAACCTCGTGTATTCACACTCTCAAAATACTCAATCACTCAGTACTGTATTTGGCCAATCCAGCCCATGGAAGATGCATCCCAAATATAATATCAACTGACAATCAGTCGCTCAATACTGTGTAAGGCTAATCTAGACCAGGGAAGATCAATCCCTCAATATAGATAATTAGGCAAGATCCATGCTAGGAAAAATCCATCCCAAAATGTAAATGATTCGGGCAAGATCCATGCCCACAGAAGCTCCATCCCTCAATATAAATGCTTCGGGCAAGATCCATACCCAGGGAACAACCATCCCTCAATATAAAATCAATCGCACTCACTGTGGGGGTGCAGACTATGAAGGGGCTCCTTCAGCCCAAATATTATAATAAGCCATTTAGGCATGTTGTGGCGTGCAACCTAATCTTATAACAATAAAACCCATAAGGCCTCCTACGGCATTTAACCCCGATCCATATAATAATAAATATATATATAAAGCAAATATGGCCTGCTACGGCATCCAACTCGATCCCATAAATATCACTCAGAATCTCTAGTCTCTCGAGCTTACAATGACATGAAACTCATCCCGACATGATGATATTATGTATCAATGAATGATAATAGAGACTGAGATATGATATGCAAATGATGGATGTGACTGAGTACAAAATTATAATTTAAATATATAATTCAACAGCAACACGACCCTGTGGGTCCCAAAAATACAGGAACGTAGCTTAAATATGATCTTTAATACAAGTCTCAACTCAATTTCTCTATGGAAAACTGGAACAACACATGTGATCACGGCATCTGATGACTCGGCCTCAAGCCTAGCTGGAAAAGCATAAAATCGGGCTGGGCTCCACCACTCGGAGTTGTATCTCTGGGACGGCCCCTAACTGGCTAGCCTCCACCTATAACAACCTGACCTCCACCTCTAACTATCTGACCCCTGCCCCTAGCTGGCTGGGCGGGCAGTGGAGCAACCGGTGCTGATATTATGGCACGAGAATCCTGCTGAGATCTGTTGCTGGACAACCTAAAGCAATACCTCCTGATGTGACCAATGTTCCCACACTCATAACACCCATCATGTTGTTGTGGATGCTGAAGCCGAAGCTGACCCGAATGGGCCAGATAACCGTTGTAGTGACTCTCGAGTGGTGGTGCACTGATAGGAGCTGAATGTGCACTAAATGTTGGCTGCCTAGAGTAAGGCATAATATGACCGTGACTCCCTGAAGCACCGTGAGAAGCCTAAACTGCTGAATAAAATGTCCTGGGAGGATGACCCCTACCATAACTACCCATGCCTCCAGATGAGGTGCCTCTGAAATTACCGGAATGAAGGGGCCTCTTATCTGACACTGGCCCTCTTTCCTGAGCATGAACTAACTCGATCCGCCTAGCAATATTCACAGTTGTCTGGAAGGAAATATCACTCTCTGTCTCCTTGGCCATCTGAAACCTAATAGTATAAGTGAGTCCATTAATGAATCTCCTCACTCTCTCATTTTCAGTAGGAAGCAAGACGATGACATGACGTGTTAAGTCCACAAATCGAGTCTCATACTGGGTAATAGTCATACTACCCTACTGGAGACGCTCAAATTGCCTACGGTATTCCTCTCTCAGTGTAATAGGAACAAAATTCTCCTGAAATAGCTGTGAGAACTGCTCCCAGGTAAGTGCAGGTGAATTCGCTGGTTTAGCAAGTACATAATCTCTCCACCACCTCTTAGCGGAACCAGCCATCTGAAACACAGCAAAATCGACTATGTTGCTTTCAACTATTCCCATGTTCCGCAACACCTCATGGCAACCGTCAAGATAATCCTATGGGTCCTCAGAAGGTGTACCACTGAAGTGAACAAGAAAGAGCTTATAAGTAAACTTGTCCAATCTCAATAAGGCCTCAGAAAACATGGCGGGCCTATCACCGGCCTGTGCCGCAACAATTGACTGAACTATCCCAACTGGCGGGGACTGCTGGAGCCTGATACTAGGGAGCCATCTGCTCCGGGGTGGGAGTAGTAGGACTTTGTGCTCCTGCCCCAGCCTGTGAGACGGTTGGTGCCACTGGAAATATACCATTCTAGGCCACACCCTCCATAAGGCTCACCAAACAGACTAGAGCGTCTTGAAGCACGAGAGTAGCTATAAATCCTTCTAGGACCTGAACTGGTCCAACATGTACAGTGTGAGCTGGAACCTCCACTTGAAAATCCACCTAAGGCTCCACAACGGGTGATGCTGCTCGAGATCGAGGCTGGGCTATGCCTCTACCTCGGTCTCTAGTGCGACCTCGACCTCTACCACTGGTCATAGTTGCCACTGGGGGCTCTGGTCCCTATCCGCCGGTAGATGTATTACGTGTTCTCTCCATCTGTGAGAGAATAAGAATAGTAACATTCAATCGTCAATGATAGAATAAAATCGTACGACAGAGAAGAAAGAAATGATATTGTTCCTAAACTTCATAGCATCTGGAAGATAAGCACATACGTCTCCGTACCGATCCTTCAGACTCTACTAAGATTGCTCGTGACTCGTGAGACTTAACTAACCTAGTGTTCTGATACCAACTTTTCACGACCCAAAATTTCCACCTTCGGGACCGTGATGGCGCCTAACATCTCATTTGCTAGGCAAGCCAATTTTAGAATAAACTTTAACCATTTTTAACAATTCATCTTAATTAAATTGTAAAGAAACCAAATAATTGGAATAATTACTGAATTATAGTAAACAAACCAAAATGATAATGATGTCTAAATACCATCCCAGAACATGATTCACAAGTTCACGATCTTCTAGAATAATACAAACAAGAGTCTAAATAAAAATAAAGTTGTCTGAGAGAAAGCACACAACTAAGATAAAGTAGGAGGGGACTGTAACGACCCGACCGATCATTTTGAACATTTACACTACTTTTACCTATTTTAAGTCTTGAATAACTTCCTAACAAGGTCTTATGACTTGTGTGAATTGTCTGTTTTGGTTTTAAGGTATTTCGGAGTTAGCTTGGAAGAATAAAATTTCATGTTGGAAGCTTAAGTTAAAATAGTTGACCGGATGGTGACTAATGTGTAAACAACTCCGGAATAGAGTTTTGATGATTTCAACAGCTCTGTATCGTTATTTTGGACTTAGGAGTGTATCCGAAAAATTATTCGGAGGTCCGTAGTGGAATTGGGCTTGAAATGTCAAAAGTTGAATTTTTTGAGAAGTTTGACCGGAGGGTTGACTTATTGATATCGGGGTTGAAATTCGATTCTAAAAATTATATTACCTCGGTTATGTCATTTATGACTTGTGTGCAAAATTTGAGGTCAATCAGACTTGATTTGAATAGGTTCCGGCGTCGTTTGTGGAAACTTGAAATTTCAAAGTCCTTGAATTTGGGGTATGATTCGTGGTTTTAGCATTATTTGAGGTGATTTGAGGGTTCGATTAAGTTCGTATGGTATTTTAGGACTTGATGGTATGTTTGGTTGAGGTCCCGGGGGGCTCGGGTGAGTTTCGGGGGGTTAACAGATCATTTTTGGCCTTGGTGAGATTGCTGATATCTGTTGCTGCCTTCTTCTGGTTTCCTTATAAACGATCGCATAGGTCCATCCGCGACAACGTAAGCTTATTTGGGGCAGGGATATTTTGTTCTATGCGGTCATAGAGGAAGGAACGAGATCACGTAAGTATATTAGGCTATGCTTCGTAAACGCGTGGATGAGGTCGCGTTCGCGTAGAAAGATTTGAGCAGTGGATGAGGGAAGAAAATTGCTCTACGCGATCGCGTGGGTCTGAACGCATTCGCGTAGGTTTGAGAGGCAGTGTTCCACGTTCGCATGGAGTCAACCGCGTTCGAATAGGCCAAATTTGGGGGCAGTCTCTTTTGTGCTGCGCGATCACGTAAACTAATGCGCGATCGCATAAGGTCAATTTTTGGCAGTGGAAATTATTCAAATCCATGGTTATTTTTATCATTTAATTGGTGAATTAAGTTGGAAAAGTTTGAAAACCCTCTTAGATAAATTTGAGGATTTGAGAGCTGAATTGTTATCGGAATTTAGTAATTTTGGTATGGTTAGACTCGTGGTTGAATGGGCGATCATATTTTGTAGCTTTTGTCGAGTTCCAAGACGTGGGCCCCACATGCAATTTTTGGAGTTAAAATTCGGATTTTTATGAAAAAATTGTATTTTCATATGGAATTAATTCCAATAAATTAGATTGACTGAAACAAATTAATTGTGTCTAGATTCGAGGCGTTTGGAGGCAAATTCACGAGGCAAAGGCATACCGGAGTAAAGAATTACACGGTTTGAAGTAAGTAACACTTTTAAACTTGGTTCTGAGGGTATAAATCCCCGAATTTGGTAGGATATAAATTGTTTGGAGGTCACACTCATGATAGGTGACGAGCATGTGGACGTGCACCATATAATTTTTGTCTTGAATAAATCTTGTGCAGTTGTAAAGTTTAAAGAATCATGTTATTATCTGCACATGTTAGAGAAATTGAGGTGAGACTTTTATTAAAGATCATGTGTAGGCTACGTGCCGATATTTTGGGACCCATGGGGTCGTATTGCTGTTGAATTAATTGTTTCAAAAATATACATTTAACAGTCAGTCATATTCGTCCATTGTGAGGATATTTATGGGATCGAGCTGCGCACCGCAGCAGGCCATATTGGCTTTATATATGTTATTATTAAATGGATCGAGGCTGCCTGCCTGCAGCAGGACAAAATGGCTTTATACATTATTATTGTTCTGGACCGGGGTTGCCCGCCTGCAGCAGGCCTTATTGAATTTACTATTTTATGGATCGGGGTTGCCCGCCTGCAGCAGGCCTTATAGGCTTTGTTATTATACGGATCGGGACTGCCCGCCTGCAGTAGGCCACATTAGCTTTGTATTACACTTGGGCTGAAGGAGCCCTTCCGGAGTCTCTATACACCCCCAAGGAGCGTAGATGATTATATATATTCGAGATGGACTTCCCAGGGCGTGGACTTGCCTTATATATACTTTATATATATATATATATATATTTAGGATGGATGTTTCCCAAGGCATGGACTTGCCTTACTTATTTGTATTGTAATGAATTTACCTGGACATAGATCTTGTCTGTATCATTTACATTTGGGGATAAATTACCCCAGGGCTGGATTAGCCTTATACGATACTGAATGATTGACTGTCAGTCGATGTGTATATATATACAAGTTGGAATACCCCTGGGCTGGATTGGCCATAAACAGTACTGAGTGACCGGATAATTTATGATCAGTATTTACATGAGGTCTTTCTACTAAGAAGTCATATTCCTCATATCATGCAGTATTGATCTATTTCACTTGTACTAAGTTTAACGGTTGAACTTGAAAGCATGCCTACATTTCTGTACCATTAGTTATACTGGACTGTACTTGTGGAGCTCATCATTTATTTCAGCCAGAGGTTAGTCTTGTTATTTATTGAGTTAGTTGTACTCACACTACACTCTGCACCTCGTGTGCAGATCCAGGTGCTTTCGGACACATAGATTGTTAGATTTCAGAGTACTATCAGTTGGAGACTATCAAGGTAGCTGCTTGGCGTCCGCTGACCTTGTCTCTCTTTCATTCAATTATTGTATTGTTCTATACTTTCAGACAATGGTTATTTTTACCAGTCAAACATTATATTCATATTAGATGCTCATGTACTCAGTGACACCGGAATTTGGGAGTGTTATATTTGAAATTGTGAGATTTCTTCCGCTGAATTTAATTATTTTATTTTCCAATTTAAAAAATGGTGGTTTATTGAGATTTTCGGCTTGCCTAGTATTGAGATAGGCGCCATCACGACATGTGAGATTTTGGGTCATGACAAGTTGGTATCAGAGCCCTAGGTGACATAGGTCTCACGAGTCATGAGCAGGTTTAGTAGGGTCTTACAGATCGGTACGGAGACGTATGTACCTATCTTCGAGAGACTGCCGAACCCTTAGGAGAATTTCACTTTCTTGTATACTGTTGTGCGAACTTGTTGATTCCGAAAACTAAAAATCATGTTATTCTATTCTCTCACAGATGGTGAGGATACGTACTACTGGATCGGACGGTCAGCTACCAGTGCCACCAGTTAGGGCCACAAGAGGTTGGGGTCGTAGTAGAGGCCAAGGTAAAGGTTGAGGTGTAGCCCGTACCACGGTGGGACCAACACATGTGCTACCACCACTTCCACCAGCTCAGGCACCAGCTGTGCCCATTGAGATTCCAGTCCTTCAGGACACTTTGGCCCAGATATTAACAGTTTGCACTGGCCTCGCTCAGGTGGTTTCGGCTCAAGCCGCACCTGCCACTTTGTAGGCTGGGGCAGGTACTCATACCCCTGTTGCCCGTACTCCAGATCAGGTAGTATAGGGACTTCAGATACCGGGGGCATTACCAGCCCAACCCGTTGCAGCCGCTCAAGCCCCGAGTTCCTGTTATGTCAGATGATGAGCAGAGAAGACTTGAGAGATTTGAGAGGCTTCGACCTCCACCATTTAGCGGTGCTGAGTCAGAGGATGCTCAGGTTTTTCTAGGTAAGTGCCAACGGATGCTTCAGACGGAAGGTATTCTGGAGACAAGTGGGGTCTCGTTCACTACTTTTCAATTTTTTTGGGCTGCCTTCAGATGGTGGGACTGCGTCATCTCTCTCACGTTTTCTTTTTTGTTGCACTGAGTCAGTCATCCATGGCATTTCCATACTTGGAATCAGTTGTCGGTTTTAGACAGCTGGCACTCACTTGCAATCTCCAAATGCTTTAACTGGTTCCGGCTACCTCCGTTTCATGAAATCACTGGTAGCTTAAAGTTGAGCTCTCTACATTTTTTTTTTATGTGTGTGTGTGTGAGAGAGAATTAGAGGGCGGGCCATCTTCTTCTTCCCCTCTCTCTCTTTCCCTTTCTCTCTCCCCCCTCCCTTGTGTGTGTGGGTGCGTCTGTTTCTTTGGACATGTGCAGCTTCTTCCCGGCGAGGACAGACTATTTCCCGGTGTGTTCAGATTGCCGGCAAGTTTCGTAAATTCCGGCGACTTCCGAACAACTTTCAGGTGGGACACAGCAGGACTTGCTAGTGTTCTTGAGCAGATCCGACACGCTTCAGGAAAACTTGCTCTAGGTTCTTTCGTTCTATATCTGGTACTCATGGTATCGATATTTTTATTGTATTTTTTCTGGTTGCGGGAGTTGGTACCTCCCGTTTTCCAGTTTCCCTTTGTTGTGTGAGCTAAATTGCTGACATCTTACCTCGTACTAGTTTATTTACCGTATTAGTTTGCCTGTTGTTGCAACTTGTATTTTTCTGGTTTGGTATGTTGCCTTGTGTGATAGTGATTCCCCTTACTCTATCGTAGGTAGAGTGGCTGTAGTCTGGGATGGTTGAGTGAGGTCATGTCCTCGAGGGAAATAGGGGGTGGGGCAGGAGGTAGGGCAGGGTTTAGGGGGTGGGGTGGGAGGCAAGGGAGGTAAAGGGAACAAGGGTGTATGTAGGTTGAGAATTGGGTCATGGAATGTAGGTACATTGACGGGTAAATCTATAGAGTTGGTGAAGATCCTCCAGAAGAGGAGGGTCAATATAGCGTGTGTCCAGGAGACAAGGTGGGTAGGGTCGAGGGCGAGGGACGTGGACGGGTATAAACTTTGGTACTCAGGAGTCCAGAAAGGTAAGAATGGAGTGGGCATCTTGGTGGATAGCGAACTTAGAGAGTCTGTGGTTGAGGTTAGACGAGTGAATGATAGATTGATGACTATTAAGTTGGTGGTTGGAGAGTGCACCCTAAACATCGTTAGCTCCTATGCGCCGCATGTGGGCCTAGATAAGGAGGTTAAACGTCGCTTCAGGGAAGGGTTAGATGAGATTGTGCGTCAGATTCTGCCTGCTGAGAAGTTATTCATAGGAGGGGATTTCAATGGGCATATTGGGTCGACCGCAGGTGGTTATGGCGAGGTGCATGGAGGCTTTGGTTTTGGGGAGAGGAACGGAGGAGGTACATCGTTGTTGGACTTCGCTAAGGCTTTTGGGTTGGTAATTGCGAACTCTAGCTTTTAGAAGAGGGAGGGGCATTTGGTTACTTTTCAAAATGTGATGGCCAAGACCCAGATTGACTATCTCCTCCTCAGGAGGTGTGACAGAGGGTTGTGCAAGGATTGCAAGGTGATTCCGGGTGAGATACCCGCGATGCAGCATAAGCTCTTGGTGATGGACATTGGTATTATGTTAAAGAGGAGGAAAAGGTCTACTCGAGGAAGACCGAGAATCAGGTGGGGAGCCATAACTAAGGATAAAGCCCAAGAATTGGAGGGGCGGTTGTCGGCTATGGGAGCTTGGAGGAGCAGTGGTGACGCGAGCATTATGTGGTCAATGATAGCTGACTGTATAAGGGAGGCTACGAGAGAGGTGTTAGGGGTCTCGACGGGCGTCTCTGGTGGGCACAAAGAAGACTGGTGGTGGAATGAAGTGGTCCAAGGTAAAGTGGAAGCAAAGAAGGCGGCGTACCTGAAGTTAGTGGGGAGTATAGGTGAGGAGGAGAGGCGAGTGTGCATGGATAGGTATAAGGAAGCTAGGAAGGAGGCTAAGCTGGCGGTCACAGAGGCTAAGACTGCGGCTTATGGTCGTATGTTCAAGGAATTGGGGGGAAAAGGTGGGTAGAAGAAGTTATTCCGGCTTGTTAGAAGGTTGGTGGAACTATACAGAGAGAGGAAGAAGGATCTGCACATGGTGTTTATTGACCTAGAGAAAGCATATGACAAGGTTCCTAGAGAAATTCTCTGGAGATGCCTGGAGGCAAAAGGTGTGTCGGTTCCCTACATTATGGTGATTAAGGACATGTATGATAGGGCTAAGACTCAGGTTAGGATAGTAGGAGGCGACTCTGAGCATTTTCCGGTTGTAATGGGGTTACACCAAGGTTCTGTGCTCAGTCCGTTCTTATTCGCCCTGGTGATGGACGCGTTAACACACCATATTCAAGGGGATGCGCCATGGTGCATGCTATTCGCCGATGACATAGTTCTAATTGATGAGTCACGAGCTGGTGTTAATAAGAGGCTGGAGGTTCGGAGACAGGCTCTTGAGTCTAAGGGTTTCAAGCTGAGCAGGACGAAGACGAAATACCTGGAGTGTAAGTTCAGCGCTGAGCCAGGGGAAGTGGGCGTGGATGTGAGGCTTGATTCGCAGGTCATCCCGAGTAGAGGCAGCTTCAAGTACCTTGGTTCGGTTATCCAGGGTGGAGGGGAGATCGACGAGGATGTCACACACCGTATTGGGGTAGGATGGATGAAGTGGAGGTTAGCATCTGGAGTCCTGTGTGACAAGAGAGTGCCACCGGTACTCAAAGGTAAGTTTTATAAAGCGGTGGTTAGACCCGCCATGATGTATGGGGCTGAGTGTTGGCCCGTTAAGAACTCACATATCCAGAAGATGAAAGTAACAGAAATGAGGATGTTGCAGTGGATGTGCGGGCACACTAGGATAGATAAGATTAGGAATGATGATATTCAGGAGAAGGTGCATGTGGCTCCCATTGATGACAAGATGTGGGAAGCGAGGCTTAGATGGTTCAGACATGTTCAGAGGAGAAGCCTAAATGCTCTGGTACGGAGGTGTGAGAAGCTGGATACGGAGGGCACGAGAAGAGGTAGAGGGCGGCCTAAGAAGTATTGGGGAGAGGTGATCAGGCAGGATATGGCGAGGCTCCAGATTTCTGAGGACATGACACTTGATAGGAAGATGTGGAGGTCGAGTATTAGGGTTGTAGGTTATGAGGTAGTTGAGTCGTGCCTTACATCGTAACATGGTGAGACTAGCCATGTAGGGTTTTTGTCTAAGATAACTAGTGGGAATGTTGTAGCTTACTATTTCGTTTTTCAGTGCATGTCCTATTTACTAGCTATCGCTTTTGCTTTACATCTTTCTTCTAGATTTCATGGTGTTCCTATTTTTCTTATGACTGTTGTGGTGATACTAATATTTACTAATATTGTCTCCCTTTACTTTGCATCTTTCTTCTGGATTTCATGGTGTTCCTATTTATCCTATGATTATTGTTGTGATACTAATATTGTCTCTCTTTTTGCCCTTTTGTCTATCTTTTTTTTTGAGCCGAGGGTCTTTCGGAAAAAGCTTCTCTACTCCTTCAGGGTAGGGGTAAGGTCTGCATACACACTACCCTCCCCAGACCTCATTAGTGGGATTTTACTGGGTTGTTGTTGTTGTTGTTGTTGCCTTCAGATGGTGGGAGGCTTATGAGAGAAGCAAGTCGGTTGGTGCAGTACCACTTACATGGTAAGAGTTCTCTGTTCTCCTTTTGGAGAAGTTTGTGCCGCAGTCTCGCAGAGAGGAGCTGCACAGACAATTTGAGCAGTTACATCAGGATGGCATGTCCGTGACGCGGTACGAGATGCGATTTTCTGAGTTAGCTCGTCACATAGTTTGGTTGGTTCCCACTGATAGGGAAAGGATTAAGAGGTTCATTGATGGCTTCACGTATCAGCTGCGGTTGCTTATGACTTGGGAGAGGGTATTTGGTGCCACTTTTGACGAGGTGGTTGACATTGCTCGACAGATAGAGGTAGTCCGTAGTGATGAGCGTGGTGACAGGGAGGCTAAGAGGCCCCGAGGTTCGGGCAGTGTTGGTGGGGTACCTTCTGGAGGGCAGTTCTACCACAACAGGGGTCGTCCAGTTCATCGTGGTGCATCATCCAGTTATGGTTCATATAGTTTTCATCAGAGTCGGTCATCTCTTAGTGCATTTCCAGCCCCGAGTACGCTCTGTGCACCATCAGTTCAAGGATCATATGTACCGGGCCCTTCTGGTATTCATTGGTATTCTTCGAGATGGCATGTTATGAGTGTAGAGAGCTAGGCCATGTAAGGAAATATTGTCCCCGTCGTACGCAAGGTACAGTTCAGCAGAGGAGTCAGGATACTACTTATGCACCAGTTGCTCCACCACCCGCTCAACCAGCTTAGGGTGGAGCTCAGTCAGCTAGGGGTCTCCCAAGAGGGGGAGGCCGATCTGGTGTCGGTCAGGCCCGATTTTATGCTTTTCCTGCCAGGCCAGATGCTATTGCCTCAGATGCAGTGATCACATGTATTGTTTTAGTGTGCCACAGGGAGACTTCTATATTATTTGACCCTGGTTCCACTTATACATATGTATCATCGTATTTTGCTCATTATCTGGATATGCCCTGTGAGTCCTTAGTTTTACCTGTTCATGTATCTACGCCGATGGGCGATACTATAATTGTGTACCGGGTGTATCGGTTGTGTATGAGAATTATTGGGGGACGAGACCAGAGTTGGTCTTTTATTGCTTAGTATGGTCAATTTACGTATTATCTGGGTATAGTGAGATATCAAATGTTTTATTAGATTTCAGAGTACTATCAGTTGGAGACTATCAAGGTAGCTGCTTAGCATCCGCTGACCTTGTCTCTCTTTCCTTCAGTTATAGTACTGTTCTATACTTTCAGACAGTGGTTATTTTTACCAGTCAAACATTGTATTCATATTAGATGCTCATGTACTCAGTGACACTGGGATTTGGGAGTGTTATATTTGAAATTGTGAGATTTCTTCCGCTGAATTTAATTATTTTGTTTTCCAATTTAAAAGAAATGGTGGTTTATTGAGATTTTCGGCTTGCCTAGTATTGAGATAGGCGCCATCACGACAGGTGAGATTTTGGGTCGTGACAAGTTGGTATCAGAGCCCTAGATGACATAGGTCTCACGAGTCATGAGCAGGTTTAGTAGGGTCTTGCAGATCGGTATGGAGACGTATGTACTTATCTTCGAGAGGTTGTCGAACCCTTAGGAGAATTTCACTTTCTTGTATTCTGTTGTGCGAACTTGTTGATTCCGGAAACTAAAAATCATGTTATTCTATTCTCTCACAGATGGCGAGGACACGTACTACTGGATCGGACAGTCAGCCACCAGTTAGGGCCGCAAGAGTCCAGGGTCGTGGCAGAGGCTGAGGTAGAGGTTGAGGTGTAGCCCGTACCACGGTGGGACCAGCACTTGTACTACCACTACTTCCACCAGCTCAGGCACCAGCTGTGCTCATTGATATTCCAGTCCTTCAGGAGACTTTGGCCCATATATTAATAGTTTGCATTAGCCTCGCTCAGGTGGTTTCGGCTCAAGCCACACCTGCCACTTCGCAGGCTGGGGGAGGTACTCATACCCCTGTTGCCCGTACTCCAGATCAGGCAGTACATGGACTTCAGAAACCGGGGGCATTACCAGCCCAGTCCGTTGCAGCCACTCGGGCCCCTTGTTCCTATTATGTCAGATGATGAGCAGAGAAGACTTGAGAGATTTGAGAGGCTTCGACCTCCACCATTTAGCGGTGCTGAGGCAGAGGATGCTCAAGGTTTTCTGGATAAGTGCCAACAGATGCTTCGGACGGCAGGTATTTTGGAGACCAGTAGGGTCTCGTTCACTACTTTTCAATTTTTTGGGGCTGCCTTGAGATGGTGGGAGGCTTATGAGAGGAGCAAGTCGGTTGGTGTAGTACCACTTACATGGCAAGAGTTCTCCGTTCTCCTTTTGGAGAAGTTTGTGCCGCAGTCTCGCAGAGAGGAGCTGCGCAGACAATTTGAGTAGTTACGTCAGGATGGCATGTTCGTGATGTGGTACGAGATGAGATTTTCTGAGTTAGCTCATCACGCAGTTTGGTTGGTTCCCACTGATAGGGAGAGGATTAAGAGGTTCATTGATGGCCTCACGTATCAGCTGCGGTAGCTTATGACTTGGGAGAGGGTATCTGGTGCCACTTTTGACGAGGTGGTTGATATTGCTCGACAGATAGAGGTAGTCCATAGCCATGAGCATGGTGACAGGGAGGCTAAGAGGCCCCGAGGTTCGGGCAGTGTTGGTGGGGTACCTTCTGGAGGGCAGTTCTACCACAACAGGGGTCGTCCAGTTCATCGTGGTGCATCATCCAGCTATGGTTCATATAGTTTTCATCAGAGTCAGTCATCTCTCAGTGCACTTCCAGCCCCGAGTATGCTCGGTGCACCATCAGTTCAAGGATCATATGTACCAGGCCCTTCTGGTAGTCATTTTGGTTCCCAAGGTCCGCCTCAGAACTCGCCACCATTCTTCGAGATGGCATGCTATGACTGTAGAGAGCTAGGCTATGTGAGTAAATATTGTCCCCGCCATACACGAGGTACAGTTCAGCAGAGGAGTCAGGATACTACTTCTGCACCAGTTGCTCCACCACCAGCTCAGCCAGCTTAGGGTGGAGCTCAGTCAGCTAGGGGTCGCTCAAGAGGGGGAGGCTGATCTGGTGGCGGTCAGGCTCGATTTTATGCTTTTCCTGCCAGACCAGATGCTGTTGCCTCAGATGCAGTGATCACATGTATTGTTTCAGTGTGCCACAGGGAGACTTCTATATTATTTGACCCTGGTTCCACTTATACATATGTATCATCGTATTTTGCTCATTACCTGGATATGCCCTATGAGTCCTTAGTTTCACCTATTCATGTATCTACGCCGATGGGCGATACTATAATTGTGTACCGGGTGTATCAGTTGTGTATGGGAATTATTGGGGGACGAGACCAGAGTTGGTTTTTTATTGCTTAGTATGGTCAATTTACATATTATCTAGGTATAGTGAGATATCAAATGTTTTGTTATATGGCCTTGGGCCAAGTGGGGGAGTCCGTTATCTATGATTTGATTGCGCTTTATGAGTATATGAAAATTGTGGTGTGAGTGAGTTGTTATTTTTGAATGATGTAGTGCGCACGGAGAATGAATTTGATAGGTGGTATTAAAGTAGAGTTATTTCTTTGAGTGTTGATATGCTAATGGGGCACGTGTCTTTTGGCCCATTTGTGCGGTGTAATGTGGATTTGAACAAAGGGGGTGACTCTCAAGAAAGTTCTAATGGATTCGAGATTAATATGTAACAATTGAGAATTTTTGGCGGATTTGTTTATGGCTAAAATCTGATATTTAAGTTGGATGGTGTCGAGACTTGTGGTATTTTTTTATATCATTATGGATTTTATATTTCGGTATCAGAAAGGTGAATGAAATGGTAGTAGACTCAAATAATGTATTTTCAGAGTGGGTGTTTCGGTTGTGGTATTTATAGGGGTAATTATGATGTGGTGAGACTGTACAGATGTTTTGGTGGCAATACTCTTGGGTTTTGATGACCTACGTGGTTTGGTTGAGTTAGAAAAATTTAGTTCTAATAGCTTGGTTATGTGCAGATGGATTTCAAAGTGTTCTTGATAGTTTCTACCATGGTTTGAACCGGATATTTTCTACTGGTGTGGGAAACGTGTTGTGTATTGTGATTTCCTCCTAGAAAGAAGTAAGAGGAAGATTTCTAACTAATAAGGTATGTAACTTACTGATGACTAAGATTTGATAATGGGATTCTTGTGTTTGTCGCATGATAGCATAATAGATGTGGTGTGTTGTGCGGGAATAGGATTTACATGTACAAGGTGACAGTTCAAGTTTTGAATAGAAGGTAACGAATGTTGGACAACATGGTCAGTTTCAGATATTTCGATGAATGTTATAACCGCTCGGTAGTTCCTGAGAAAGGTGCGCATTTCGAAAGACGCGTTGTGTTCTGACTTTCGGATGTCATCGGTATTGCGATACTCACCTAGTTAATAGACTACTGATATACGAGTTATTGATATGTGGAACAGAGGAATTATGGAAATATTCCTAGTGGGGTGATCGTGCATGAAGGATGTGATAGCCATGCGGGTGCTGGAGTTGTGATCATTTACGATGGTTCATGTGTACTTATTTGGTTGCTCATGTATGATATGCTTGGATTAGAGGCCTGTGAGCATGTCAGGCGGATTATGTTATTGGCACGTGAGTTGTCCGTGCGGATCCATGTATTGATATTTTTGACACGTGAGTTGTCCGTGTGGGTACAGATATTTATATTATTGGCACGTGAGTTGTCCGTGCGGGTCCAGATATTCATACTATAGCACGTGAGTTGTCCATGAGAGTGATGTTAATGTGAGCTCTAGAAGAGCTGGTTACTGTTATTAAATTTGTGTGTCTTGGTTCTACTATATATAATGAGCTTATAACATCACGGTTGTAGTGGTGATTGTTGAACTTGCAATATGGTTCTTTTCCTTGAGACATCTCCCATATTTGGGTACACGGATTGCGCAGTAGTGGATGGAGTTATATTGACATGGCGTGTCTGTGGGATAATTGTGTTTAATAATATAAGGTCATTAGATCTAGAATGGGTACTACCAGGCTTGATTATGGTATATTCGAGAGGATTATGGTTCTGGTTGGGGCAAGAGAGCTCCATGGCTAGTTGATCTGATGAGTGGTTATGAGTTTTTGATTGTTTCTTTCATCATTGGTAGTGTACAAAGGTTTTGGAATGCGGTTCTGTTGAATGCGAAGTTTTAATACTTGTACTTGGTTGGTTTGGAGTAATTACTGTGATTGTGATCGGGAATGGTGCTGCGAGCATGTGAGTTGTGTAGTATGTAATGTGAGTATATCTGGGGTTATGGCTATGGCTTGATACAGATTGTTCAGACTTATACGGTGTGTGAGATTTAGATCTTAGAAAGAATTCTGGGTGTTAGAAATTGGGCTCCAAGTTTTGGGCTAAGGTTAAATTAATGATTTTAAGTTGTGTTATGTTGTCAGGCCTATATAGAATAGGGTGAAATGGGATCACCCAAGTATGTGCATGGTAAGAAGGAACAGTGATTTAAAGGCTTAGGAACAACTCTTGGCACGTTCGAGGACGAACGTATGTTTTAGTGGGGGAGATTGTAACGATCCAACCGGTCATTTTGAACATTTACACTACTTTCAACTATTTGAAGTCTTGAATAACTTCCTACGAGGTATTATGACTTGTGTGAATTGTCGATTTTGGTTTTAAGGTATTTCGGAGTTAGCTTGGAAGAATAAAATTTCATGTTGGAAGCTTCAGTTGAAATTGTTGACCAGATGGTGACTTATGTGTAAACGACCTAGGAATAGAGTTTTGATGATTCCAATAGCTCCGTATGGTAATTTTGGACTTAGGAGCGTGTCCGAAAAATTATTTGGAGGTACGTAGTGGAATTAGGCTTGAAATGCCGAAAGTTTTGATGATTCCATTTTCCATTTTTAACGATTTGGAGCTCGAATTGAGGTGAGTTTTGGGATATTTTCTGAGAAAACATCGGGGTAAGTGCTCTTAACTCAATTTTGGTTAGATTACCCAAATCCATCACTGTTTTTATCAGTTAATTGGTGATTTAAGTTGGAAAATTTTGAATACCCTCTTGGATAGATTTGAGGGTCGAATTATTATTGGAATTTAGTCATTTTGGTATGGTTAGACTCGTGGTTGAATGGGCGTTCATATTTCGTAACTTTCGCCGGATTCCGAGACGTGGGCCCCACGGACCATTTTTGAGTTAATTTTGGATTTTTATTGAAAAATATAGTATTTTCTTATAGAGTTAATTATATAATTTTTTTTGACTGTATCGAATTAATTATGACTAGATACGAGTCGACCGGAATTGGAAAATCAAGAAAAAAGCATACTACTTGGTTAAATTGGAGCAAGTCGAGGTAAGTGACTTGTCTAACCTTGTGTGGGGGAAATTTCCCCTAGGATTGGTATTGATGTGATTATTGAAATGTGTTGAAAGTTGTGTACACGAGGTGGCGAGTGTGTACATGGGTCAAATGTGAAAGACTATATTTTTAAATTGTGTAGATCACTGTTGCGCATTTATTAAATTATTTTATCTTATTATATTCTTCATCATTGATCTGGGATATATACTTTAAATTTGTTTGACCTTTTTATACTAATTGTTTTACCTGTTTAGTTGAAACTTGGTTTCTTTTATACTGTGCATTATTTGAAGGTTGATTTTCTTTAAATTAAATAATATTAATATGAAGTATTTGACATTGTTTTTATAATTGATAATAAAGCAAAGTATTAAAGATTTCGAAATATTATTTTCCTGAATTATTTATTCCTGAGTATTTTCGTAAGATTTTTGTACTCATTGTGATGGAGCCGTGAGCTCTTTATTGTGAAAAAATATTATTGATAATTTATTTTGGCATGAGCCGTGAGCTCTTTATTGTGAAAAAATATTGTTGTTGAATTATTTTGGCAAGTTAAATTATTTGAGCACTTGAGGTGGATATTGTGATATTGATATGTATGCGGTGGTATAAGGTCTGGGTATTGAAACGTATACGGTGAGATAAGGGTGGCTTGATACGCGTGGCTAGTAGGGGAACTACTAGAAGTCATGCGGTGTGATAAGGATGGCTAAAACGCGAGATGCTATTTCGGAAAAAATATTTTCTTCAAAATAAATTGTATAGGCTCCCGCGGTGAGATAAGAAAAGGAGATATTGTGAATTTATTTATGATTTGGGACTACGTGGCGGTACCTCGTGAGTACCCTTGTTTATATTGATTTATGGCCATAGTTGCCTTTGATTATTTGTTGTGATTTCATAAAGTTGAAAGGAATTCTGTTTTGATTCCACGAGATATTATTTGCCATTATTTTGTGTAATTAAATGGTGACATGCTACTTGATTCATTTCCATTGTCATTTTATTTTATTATATTGTTAAACATTTTACCATGCAATTATTATTTTCCAGTAGGGCCTGACCTGACCTCGTCACTACTCTACTGAGGTTAGGCTTGGCACTTACTAGGTACCGATGTGGTGTACTCATACTACGCTTCTGCACATCTTTTTGTGCAGATCCAGGTACTCCTTACCAGCCCCGACATCAGTGAGTTACCTGTGCACGGAGACTTCGAGGTATATCTGCCAGCGTCTGCAGACTCCGGAGTCCCCTTCTATCATTATTATGTTGCTTCCTTGTTTTCTTTAGACCTTGATATATAGAGAGACATTGAGGATAAATTCTTAGAAGCTTGTGACTTATTTCTACCGGGTTTTGGGAGTTGAAATTGTTTGAATTGTATTTTATTTATTTCAGATTTAAATTTTTATTCTGCATTGATAGGCTTACCTAGTCTTAGAGACTAGGTGCCATCACGACATCCTACGGAAGGAATTTGGGGTCGTGACAAGCAGGCCAGAATGGCTTTATATATTATTATTATTATTCTGGATCGGGGCTGCCCACCTGCAGTAGGCCTTATTGGCTTTACTATTTTATGGATCAGGGATGCCCGACTGCAGCAGGCCTTATAGGCTTTGTTATTATACGGATCGGGACTGCCCACCTGCAGTAGGCCACATTGGCTTTATATTACGCTTGGGCTGAAGGAGCTCCTCCGGAGTCTGTTCACACCCCTAGTGAGCGTAGATGATTATATATATTCAGGATAGACTTCCTAGGGCATGGACTTGCCTTACTTACTGATTATATATATATTCGGGATGGATTTTTCCCAAGGCATGGATGTGCCTTACTTATTTGTATTGTCCGTATCATTTATATTTTGGGATAAATTACCCCAGGGGTGGATTAGCCTTATACGGTACTGAATGACTGATTGTCAGTCGATGTGTATATATATACGGGTTGGAATACCCCTGGGCTGGATTGGCCATAAACAGTACCGAGTGACCAGATAATTTGTGATCGGTATTTACATGAGGTCTTTCTACTGAGATATCATATTACTTATTGAGTTGCTTGTACTCATACTACACTTTACACCTCGTGTCCAAATCCAGGTACTTTCGGACACAGAGATTGTTAGCTTTCAGAGTACTATCAGTTGGAGACTATAAAGTAGCTGCTTAGCGTCCGCTGACCTTGTCTCTCTTTCCTTCAGTTATTGTACTGTTATATACTTTCACACAGTGGTTTTTTTTTATCAGTCAAACATTGTATTCATATTAGACGCTCATGTATTCAGTGATACCGGATTTTGGGAGTGTTATGTTTGAAATTCTGAGATTTTCTCCACTAAATTTAATTATTTCGTTTTCAAATTTAAAAGAAATGGTAGTTTATTGAGATTTTCGGCTTGCCTAGTATTGAGATAGGCGCCATCATGACATATTAAATTTTGGGTCGTGACATGGACTTCAATGTTGCGAACGTCGTGCAGCTATACCTCAAGTCTCCTCTAATACCTAAATTCGAGCGAATCTACAGTACGTCGCTAGGACCAACTCCGGTATCTGCACAAGAAGTGCAGAGTGTAGTATGAGTACAACCGATCCCATATACTCTGTAAGTGCCGAGCCTAACCGCGACGAAGTAGTGACGAGGCTAAGGCGGGTCACTTACATTAACCTGTACGCAATAATAATAATAACAATAATAACAGTAACAATAACAATAACAATTACAAAAACAAAAACAAAAACAATAACAATAACAATAATAGGAAAAGAAGTAAGACCGATAAATCATATTAATAGTTGAAGTCAATTCAGCAGTTATAAACCTTCAATTAATTTCCTTTGCGGCGTGCAACCCGCTCCAACAACATAGAATAAAATCCGTTGCGGCATGAAACCCGATCCAACAATATAATCTTTCAATAAAAATTCGTTGCGGCGTGCAACCCGCTCCAACAATATAAACTTTCAATAATTCCGTTGCGGCATGTAACCCGCTCCAACAATATAAACTTAAATTAAATCCGTTGCGGCATGCAACCCGCTCCAACAATATAATTTAACAACTCTTAAATGTAAAAATACTCCAGTAAATACCACATTTAATAGGAAATAATTAGGCAACAAAACATACAATAATTGTGATCTATTTGGGAAACAAGTAATGACAAGTAGCAATTAATTGTGGAAATCAGGGAGAAAATAGGCAATTTAATATTTAATGTGCTAAAAGTCAAGTAGCAATTAAGACACATAATTCAAATAAGCATGTAGCAATTATAGCATGAATTCAAGACATAATATTGGACAAGAAATGTGAAAAAAATAATTAATATAATAATTAATTCATGATTTAAAATAATTTATGATTTTTAGATAAATATGCAAACAATCAATTTGACAACGTATAGGCACTCGTCACCTCGCCTATATGTCGTTACACATGAAATTCACGAAACAAATAATTCAAGGGTTTTATTCCCTCAAGTCAAGGTTAACCACGACACTTACCTTACTTCGCAATTCAAGTGATCACTCGACCACAACTTTTCCTTTTGAATTAGCCTCCAAACTAATCAAACCTATCAATTATTCACATTTCAAAAGAGATTTCATTTAAGTCATTTTCGGAAAAGTCAATCAAAAGTCAACGTGGGGCCCACTTTTCGGAATCCGACGAAAAAATTACGGAATTGGATACCGGTTCCGGTACGAGTTCAACCATACTAAAATTTTCGAATTCGGACATCAGATTGTCTTTAAAATACTAAGTTTCGATTTCGGAAAGTTTTACAAAAATTTCTATTTCTTCCATGTAAATCCAGAAGCCGCAGAAGTGAAGACGATCGCATCTGCGATCATAGCACCGCAGAAGCGGGAGCGCTCCTGCATCCCAAGCTTCTCAGAAGCGAAGCTTCTCCCCTGGTCTCAAAGTTGCAGAAGCAACATTGCCTCCACAGAAGCGATCACGCACCTGCGGCCAAAATTGCGCAGGTGCGAAACACCAGAACTAGACATGCAATATTTTACCAAAATGGTCTGAAACACGTCTGAAACTCACCCGAGCCACTCGGGACTTCGTCCAACACTACTAAAAATTTGGCAAAAACCGACCACAGTCGACCGACCTCAAAAATCGGCCAACAAACCGACCAAAGTAGGTCGGTTTTTCAAAATATTTTAGTTTTTAATTTTGTTTTACGAAACCGACCAACTTTAGTCGGTTTTCTTTGGCGAAAAAATGCGAAAAATTATTTTTGAGTCCCGCAAAATTTATTTTTTAAGAAACCGACCAACTTTAGTCAATTTTTCATTTAAAATAAATTAAAATAAATATTAAAAAAACTGACCGAAATCGGTCGATTAATTCGGCCAGTCATTTTAAAAAACCGACCAAATTCGGTCGATAATTTTATTTTTTAATCAAACTGACCAACTTTAGTCGGTTATTTTCGTGCGAAAATATAATTAAAGAGTATAAATCAAATAAAAGACAGTCTTAAAATAAAATGCACCAATGGTCTAGTGGTAGAATAGTATCGTGCCATAGTACAGACCCCGGTTCGATTCCCAGATGGTGCATTTGTTAATTACATAATTATAATACCAACTAATTTTGGTCTGAAAAAACCGACCAACCTTGGTCGAAAAAACCCGACCAATTTGGTTGGTAATTTCCGACCAGCTTTGGTAAGCATGTCCTTTCGATCTTTAAAATACCGTTCACACGTAAATGGTCAC
The DNA here is from genome assembly GCF_000715075.1 of Nicotiana tabacum. Lineage (NCBI taxonomy): Eukaryota > Viridiplantae > Streptophyta > Magnoliopsida > Solanales > Solanaceae > Nicotiana > Nicotiana tabacum. The sequence continues at coordinate 15,796,614 of NC_134097.1, read as the reverse complement.
GTTTTGGATGGTTATTGGCCATTACCCACCCACTTTGGTCGATTTGTTTGGATGGTTTTGCCCAGATTTGTAGTAGTGCAATTATACCAACCAGTCCCGTAACATAACGCAGACTTACTCGGGGTCTCAAATAACGTCAAATAACTTTGAAATTATAATTCACACTTCGATTCGGACTTTTTAGTTTCAAAACATTACAAAACTCGTGTCGAAACGTATTAAATGAATCCACAATGATTTCAAATTTGGTGCACGAGTCATAAATGATATAACGGAGCTATTCCAACTCTCTAAATCTCATTCCGAGTCCGATATCAATAAAGTCAAATTCACGGTCAAACTTTGGAATCTTTAAGATTTCAAACTTTCAATTTTCAATAAATGGCGATAACTCAAGATAGGGACCTCCAAATTAAATTTCGGGCATACGCCCAAGTCCCAAATCACGATACAGACCTACTGGAACTGTCAAATAGTGATCCGGGCCCGTTTGCTCAAAATGTTGACCGAAGTCAACTCAAATGAGTTTTGAAGATCTATTTCACATTTTTATCAATTTTTCATATAAAAACTTTCCGAAAAATTTACGAACTGTGCACGCAAGTCGAGGAATGCTGAAAGGTGCTATTCGAGGTCTTAGATCATAGAAATGAATATTAAATTTAAAGATGACATTTCGAGCCATCACAATATTTGTCACAATATAAGCTCATGGCACGTATATCTGATTTGATCCAACAAACCTCACGAATTTATCTCTCGGGCTACGTCATCATCAAGTTCAAAGTGGACGTACCATAAAGTGACATATTCAAAAAGTTGCCAACTTAAAAACATAGACCCATTCTCATCGACCCACCCTCCATCACGGGCATCACATTAGTAGAAAACAAGATAAAAAAAATATCTCATTTTCGTTATCAATGTGCCACTAAAAATTCATATTTACGGTGCTCGTCTGTTTCAGAAATTGAGTCAATGCAAAACGAATAAATTAAGGAATAATGTCAAATGGCTTCTCTTTACAATACGATTTATCACCATGTCGCAAGCTGAAGTTATTCTGTAGGGTTTAGTTTAAATGATCAATGCAAGAGATGGATATTTCAATTGTAAGATTCTCTGTTTGAAATATTTTCAATGTGTTATTCTCTGTTATTGAAATTATTTGGAATTTTATAGTTTTTGGAGTTTTTCTTTCATATTACTCTATCTAACAGGGTTGACTGATTTATTCTAAGATTTTTTTATACAAATTGTTGGCTAAATTCATTGTTTATCTTTTTTCCTAGAGGGTACACATACAATATACATTGATTCACTACTAGAAATCCGGTAAAAACCGACCAACGTTGGTCGGTAATGGCCAAAAACCAACCAAAATGCGACCATTCACGTGTGGAAGGTATTTTTGTGGTCGGAAAGGAATACTGACCAAAGTTGGTCGGAAATTACCGACCAACTTTGGTCGGTCAATTAAATTCAAAAAAATTAATATTGCAAAACAAACCGACCAAAGTTGGTCGGTTTTTTCCGACCAAAGTTGGTCGGTATTTTAATTATGTAATAAAAAGATTCACCATCTGGGAATTGAACCGGGGTCTGTACTGTGGCAGGATACTATTCTACCACTAGACCATTGGTACATTTTGTTTTAAGACTGTCTTTTATTTTATTTATACTCTTTAATTGTATTTTCGCACGAAAATAACCGACCAAAGTTGGTCGGTTTTATTAAAAAGTAAAATTACCGACCAAAGTTGGTCGGTTTTTTTAATTGGCCCGCCGAATTAACCGACCAATTTTGGTCGGTTTTTTTAATATTAATTTTTATTTATTTTAATTAAAAAACCGACCAAAGTTGGCCGGTTTCTTGAAACATACATTTTGCGGGACTCAAAAATAGTTTCCCGCATTTTTACGCCAAAGTTGGTCGGTCGACTTGGTCGGTTTTTGCCGAATTTCTAGTAGTGATTATACACAGTTATACATATACTATACATGAATTATACATATATTATGCATCCGTTGGCTATTTTTAGTTTAAGCGATTTGGTGGACTCTTTGAAGGTCAAAGTTGAAGATCCAAATTAGGGAATTGGATCAGATGGCTTGATAATACAGTTTTAATGGATCACATAAGGAAAAACATGGGATTTTACATAAATAGCCGGCCGAATTTACTATTTACTTTTCCTAACTCGATGTATAGATTATATACGGATTATACGCATATTATACATTCATCGATTTTTTTAAGTTTAAGTGGTTGGGTGAACGACTATTTAGGTTAAGTTTTCAAACAAAATTGTCGCATAACTAATGTGGTATTAAATAGTATCAATATTAAGTGTAAATCTGTGTGTTAATTTATGCAAGATAAGAAACTTGACAGAGATTAAACTATTTAATGATATAATACCCTTTGTAAATTAAGTAACTCATGCATAAAAATCTCCTCATTACTAATCATTGCATAACAATGCATAAGTAAATCTAAAACCCATAATTATTAGCATTTAAAAGTCATCCTTCTAAAATATATATTTTAGATGATCATAGCACTAGTAATAGCACTACGTACCTTTTGTAATTATGCCTAAGTAATATATTATCCTTTTAGCCCAAAAGAAAAATAGAAGTCGTCCTTGGCTATCAACTAATAGAAGGCATTGCATGAAAAATAGAAGATGTTCCATAGGCAATGGAAGAAGAGAAGGCATTGCATGAAAGAGAAGAGATTATCAAGTTAGCCATAGTGACCTGAAACCAAGAAAGAAAGGATTGTATCATCAATATATAAAATATATTAAATGAGCTTTCCAAAATGGTGCACGACAAGTCATCCTTGACTACCAAATAAGACTCCTTTCACTATGCTATACCTCTGTTCTATCTCCTTCTTCTTTCTTCGTAAATTAACTTGAACACTACCAAAAAAAAAAGCAAATCGGATATCGTCGGAAATATTTTTGAAGGGCCTTCCCGTCAGAAATTCCTTTCCGACGAGCCAATTTCCGAGGGGATGCCCGTTCGGAATTTCACATTTTAGTAGTGATAGAAGAATGAAAAGTCTAGCATAAAAGAGAAGAGCATGTCAAGATAGCCAAGGAGACGGCCTAAAACCAAGCAAAAAAGGCTACCAATATTAAATGGTATAATCAAAACACCTTTTAAAATAATGGAGCAGGCAAGTCATCCTTGGCTACTAAACAAATATGACTCTCCTCTTAATGTAAGATCTCTCTTCTTTATTGAGATCATTCTTAATATCTGACCGAATTTTCACATAAGAACTAATAAAGAAAAGAAAAACAAAAGTAATAAGATATAGTGTTCTATATATGTCTAATGGGTATCAAAATTGTTCTATAGAAGCTTTTACATGGATGCATGCACTTGAGTAACGATACAATTAACAAATTCTAACGTTTTGCTCATAACGATACAAGTAATGTCCCCTAATCATGATGTTTATAACCTGTGTAGTGCAACTCTTCTCAAATCATAGATAGAGAAATCAGGCAAATGAATTAAAGCCTCGATTTAGGAAAAGAAACAAAAATACAAAACAATCCCAAAACCAAAATAAATAATCGAACCGAAGAAGAACTGAATAAAATTGAAACTTTTTCGACCAACCTATCTGTAAAATAAACGGAATAAACTGGAAACTTAGTTGAAATGCAGGTTGAGTGAGTTATCAAAGAGAAAAGGCGTCCTAATTCTCACAACAACTAAGCATAGACTACAACAATCGGAAAAGATTGAAATATGAAAAAAAAAATGGTGATAGAAATTGAGGAACTTACCGAAGGGAAAACTCAAACTCGAAGAGTTGCGGCAGGACTTTAGAGTGTTTCAAAGTTTCTAGGGTTTAGGATCTGTAGAAAAGGGATTTTTAGGTCTTAGCGTTTAGTGTTTAGTTATTTTATTTATTTGTTTCTATTTTTTTTAAGAATATTATTTATTTATTTGTTTCTTTAGCAAGATAAATTTGGTACCCGCGCCTTCTCCAGCTAACAACAACAACAATAACAACAACCCAGTATAATCTCACTAATGGGGTTTGGGGAGGGTAGTGTGTACGCAGACCTTACCCCTACCCTGGGATAGAGAGGATGTTTCCCATAGACTCTCGGCTCCCTCCCTCCAAGAACTCCCCACCTTGCTCTTGGGGTGACTCAAACTCACAACCTCTTGGTTGGAAGTGGAGGGTGCTCACTACTAGAGCAACTCACTCTTGTCAAATTTAAGAGAATTAGGGACCGGATATTTATGTTATAGGAGCCAGGTTTATTCTCTTCATAATTAATTTAAGATTCAGGGACCAGATAAATAACTCGTCTTTATAAGTATACTTTTAGGGACCAGATTTTTAACTCGTCGCTAGTTGTTGGTCGCTAAAATGCCTTTTTCTTGTAGTGCAGTGATGAAGTTAGGATTTTCATTCAGGATATTCAAAATATAAAAAAGTAAACACACAAGAAAGTTATTTGAATTTAATGTCTACTACATTAACTTAAAAAGTAATTTTGACCTTATAGTATAATAGTATAATTTTTCGACAAAAGAAAATCGGACGAACTCCCTTGCGCCTCCACCACTTCCACACTGAGTAGGACAAAAACTGTAGGAGGTAATAATCTTCAGAGTGAGAGAATAATTTCATTTGATATTACTACAGTACTTGCTATTTTTACTCAAATTGAAGTCATGTCCTTTTCTATGTTTTGAGAAAAGCTATGTATTCTTAGGTGTTGTGAAAGAAGAACCGAGCTAGCTTTTTAAACCCCAAAAGATGTCAAATTAATTCAAGAGAAGATGTTTAGGATATGGTCTAAGGCCAAAATAAATTTATTATTGAATACTCCTATCAATTTCAACTTGAGGAAGTTTTAGATCATGGTATTCCCGAGCAATAGCATATGAGTTGCTCCTATGGGAAATATATTTGTGTGGTTGGATGCTGAATGAATTCTGTTTGAATAAAAGTGTTGAAATTGACAATAATAGTTGATGCATTTATAAAAACGGGTGATAAGCTATTCTTTTGGAAAAATAGCTAAAATAACCCTTTATATTCTTAGGCCAAATACATAAACGGTCCCTTAAGTTGTCCTCAACGATCATATGAACACCTTCACTGACCCCATTACTAATTAGACACTTCTTCACTACTGAAGTGCAACCTCGTGAACCCCTCACGCTGACATGGCAGAGTGTGTGCTTTATATTAGTATTTGAGTGCGTGAGACCCTCAAAATTAAGTCTTTTTGTTTTTGTTTTTTTACATTAACCTTAAATTATATGGACCCCACTTACCTTCGCCTTCATACTTCTCATTCTTCAATCCTCATATTTTTCACCTTTGATGGAAAACAAGAATAATTGCTTTTAATATACATTGTGTTGCTTATACAATCAACTCTAAGCATTTAAACTGCTATGGCAGCCCAAATAGCAAGCTTGCATAGGAAAATTGGCATCTCAAATTTTGTATTTTTGTCTCCTTCAACTTAAAAAATTGCCGCTACCATTTCCATCACAACTTGTCACGACCCAAAATCCAACTAGTCGTGATGGCACCTAACCCATCCCGTTAGGTAAGCCAATTTCCAACTAATCAATTTCACTAATAATTATTAAAGCAATTTAAGTGAATAAAGATCCTGATCTTACACAATTCCCAAGAACTGGTAGTACAAATTATGAGCTTCTAAGAATAGAGTATACAAAGCGCAAATAAAATAAATACATAGTCTGTTTGAATAATACATAAACAGAGCTTTTATAAAATTTAAGGCTACCCTGAACAAGAGGCAGCTACAAGAGGAACGCAGGTACATCTTCAAGTCCCGCAACCATCGAGCACAGCAACAACAACAGCCAACATCTGCACGCAATGTGCATAAGTGTAGCATCAGTACAACTGACCCCATGTACTGAGTAAGTAACAAACCTAGCCGTAGGTTGAAAGAAGTGATGAGCTTCTACCAAGCTCGGGTCCAAAACCACTATTCCACAACAGTCCATAACAACATAAAGCAAATAATACCAAAAGTAACTCAGAGATAAAATGTTCAGCCAAATCATGATTTCAAAAATAATAGTTCTTCCTTTCAAGTACATCAGTGAAAAACCCAAATCGTTTACCGAAATTTCCAAAAATATGAATAAGTTTGAAAGCAATAATTTTCCCAAAATCCGTTCAATAATAAATAAAATATCTCATTTTCTTTTCCAGATAACCGATGTAAAACAAATGCTTCACTATGACCATCTGTCAACATGTATGAGAAATCATGAATAATATGATACCGTACAGCATGAGAAAAATACATCTCTATGAATATATGTCATGTGTGCATGTCAATGCAATGTATCTCAGAGATTACACTCATGTACTCACACTTTCAGAGTATTCAATCTCATTATCTCGCATTCTCTCTCACTGTGCTCAGTGATGTTTCGAGCTGGTTAACATGCAGGAGCGGGAGGCCAAGAGGCCTCGAAGTTCAGGTGGTTTCAGCGGTTCCTCATCAGGAGCTCATCCCCATTACAGCAGAGACCCCCCCTTCGAGGCCCGTTCAGGCAGCTCGCCATGTTCCTCAGCTCAGTAATCATTTAGTGTGTTGACATCATATAGTTCTTATGATGCTTTATCTGCATAGGGTTCCTCGGGCAGCTATTCAGATTATCAGGGTTAGCAGCTCCATTAGAGGAGGGGTTATTTTGAGTGTGGGGACATGAGTCAGCTCAAGAGGGATTACCCCATACTGTTTATTTGATCCTGGTAACACTTATTCATATGTGTTATCATACTTTGATCGCTATTTTGATATGCCTCATGATTCCTCAGTTATGCCTATTCATGTATCTACATTCTATTATTGTAGACTATGTGTGGTGACTATCGGATGGCTAGAGATGAGAATTGATCTTTTATTGCTTACCATAGTTGATTTTGACGTGATTTTAGGCATGGATTGGTTGTTACCATGTCACGCTATTCTGGATTTTTACGCTAAGACTATGACGTTGGTGATGTAAGGGTTGCCTAGGGTTGAGTGGAGAGGTTCCTTGAATTATGTTTTCAGTAGAGTGATTTTATATTTGAAGGCTCAACAGATGGTTGAGAAGGGATGTGGCATATTTTGCTTTTGTGAGGGATGTTAGTGCTGATACTCCTACCGTTGAGTCAGTTTCGGTAGTGAGAGACTTCCCAAATGTATTTCCTGCAACCCTTCTGGGCATGCCACCTGACATGGACATTGATTTTGGTATTGATCTGTTGCCGGTCACTCAGCCTATATCTATTCCTCCATATCAAATGGCACCAACAGAGTTGAAAAAATTGAAGGAACAAATTTAGGAGCTACTTGATAAGGGATTCATCAGGCCTAGTGTGTCCCCTTGGGGTGCACCAGTTCTATTTGTGAAGAATAAGGATGTTACAATGCATATATGCATTGATTACAGGCAGTTGAACAAAGTCACAATTAAGAACAAGTACCCACTACCGCACATTGATGACTTATTTGACCAGCTTTAGGGTGATAGAGTGTTCTCTAAGATTTATTTGAGGTCTGTGTATCACCAGTTGAAGATTCGGGTTTCAGATATTCTGAAGAGGCATTCAGGACCCGCTATGGTCACTACGAGTTTCTTCTGATATCATTTGGGCTAACCAATGCCCTAGCAACCTTTATGCATTTGATTAACAGTGTATTCCAGCCATATCTGGACTCTTTCGTCATAGTATTCATTGATGATATACTGGTGTACTCACGTAGCCAGGAGGATCATGAGTAGCATATGAGGATTGTACGAGAAGAAGCTATATGCTAATTACTCTAAGTGTGAGTTTTGGCTTGATTCGATGGCGTTCTTGGGCCATGTGGTGTCTAGTGAGGGGATCAAAGTAGATCCGAAGAATATTTAGGTAGTTCAAATTTGGCCTAGACCGTCTTCAGCTATAGAGATTCCGAGTTTTCTTTGTTTGGTAGGTTATTATGGCCGTTTTGTGGAGGGTTTCTCGTCCATTGCTGCACCTTTGACTAGATTGACCCAGAAGGGTGCCCCATTCAGGTGGTCGAATGAGTGTGAGGAGAGCTTTTAGAAGCTCAAGACTGCATTGACTACAACCCCGGTGTTAGTATTGCCTACAGGTTCAGGATCTTACACTGTGTATTGTGATGCGTCACTTATTGTGCTTGACGCGGTGTTGATGCAAGACGGGTTGGTAGCTATTGTTCACGCATTGAAGATTCGGAGGCACTATCTATACGGTGTTCATTGTGAGGTCTATACCGACCATTAAAGTCTCCAGCACCTGTTCAAGTAGAAGGATCTTAGAGCCCGCTTGGATTGGCTTAAAAAAAGTGGCTTTTAAGCATAAGTTCTAAAAAGCACTTTTTAAGTGCCAAAGCTTGTTTTATAAACACTCAATCACTCAGCGCTATACAATACATGTTGCAGCGTGCAGCCCGATCCCCGTTTATAGTCGATTGCACTCACTGGGAGTGTACAGACTCATGAGGGGCTCCTACAGCCCAAGCGCTATAAGCACGGACAACCCACGTGCTGCACGGACAACTCACGTGCCATAATATAGATATCTGGATCAGCACGGCCAACTCACGTGCAATAATAATATAAAGATCTGCACGGCCAACTCACGTGCTGCACGGCCAACTCACGTGCAATAATAATATAAAGATCCGCACGGCCAACTCACGTGCAATAATAATATAAGAATCTGCACGACCAACTCACGTGCAATAATAAGCCAATAAGGCCTGCTGCAGACGGGCAGCCCCGATCCATATAATAGTAATAATATATATAAAGCCAACATGGCCTGCTGCGGCGTGCAGCCCGATCCCAAAAATATCCTCACAATCAGGCCCTCGGCCTCCCTCAGTCATCAATCTCTCGAGTCTCTCTCTCATGGGCTCACAATGTCATGAGAATAGCTCAAAAATAATGATATGATGAATCAATAAATAACAACAGAGACTGAGATATGATATGCAATGAAATGAATATGTCTGAGTATGAATTATCAATTTAAAATAAATATTTCACAATAATATAACCTCTATGGGTCTCAATAATACTGGCACATAGCCTCAACATGATTTTTAATATATTTTTCAGCTTAATTTCTTTAACTCATAAAATCACATGAAAAATGACAAGATCATTTAACTACAAAATTTCACAGAAATAATTATGTCAAAGTTTCTATAGTGCACGCCAACACGCCCATCACCTAGCATGTGCGTCACCTCCCAACAATTTACGAAATACATATATTCAGGGTTCATACCCTCAACTCCAATATTAGAAGAGTTACTTACCTCGAACAAGCCAAATTCAATGTCGAGCAAGCTAAGCAATGCTCCAGCAATTCCACTCTGCATGTATCAACTTCCAAACGGCTCGAATCTAGTCACAATTAATTTGATTCAACCCACAAAATTTATAGGAATTAATTCCATATCAAAATACTAATATTTCCACAAAATTCAAAATTACGCCCCAAAAATCACCCGTGGGGCCCATATCTCGGAATCTGACTAAAGTTATAAAATATTAATGCCCATTCAATCACGAGTCCAACCATATAAATTTTACTCAAATCCGACATCAACACGACCCTCAAATCTTCAAATTAATCCAAGAGGGTTTTCATAATTTTTTCAACTTAATTCACCAATTAAATGTTAAAAACAACCATGGATTCGGGTAATTTAATCAATATTAAGTTAAGAACACTTACCCCATTGTTTTCTCTGAAAATCTCCCAAATATCGCCTCAATCCGAGCTCCAAATCGTTAAAAATGGCTGAACTTAAACTTTCTGTCCAGACCACTCTTCTTCGCGAACGCGACAGGTCCCTCGCGTTCGCGAAGCATAAAATGTTCTTCCCAACATTTACTCTTCGCAGACGCGAGCCGCAGTTCGCGAACGCGATGCTTTACGGAGCCCTTCTTGGCGAACGCGAGCTCCCCTTTGGGAACGCGAAGGCAAAAACCCATGCCCACTATGTTTCCCTTCGCGAACGCGATATCCCAAACGCGAACGCGATGCATAACCCAGCTCCTCTTCGCGAATGTGAGACCCCCTCGCGAACGCGAAGAGTAAATCCTGCCTGCCTTAAATTCCTCTTCGCGAACGCGAGGGCCCACTCGCGAACGCGAAAAAGAAAATCCGAAAAATACAGCAACAGATACCAACAATCTCATCAAGGCCAAAAATGATCCGTTAACCATTCAAAACTCACCTGAGCCCCTCGGGACCTCAACCAAATATACCAACAAATCCTAAAATATCATACAGACTTAATCGAACCCTCAAATCACCTCAAACAACGCTAAAACCATGAATTACACCCCAATTCAAGCCTAATGAACTTTGAAATTTCTAGTTTCTACAAACGACTCCGGAACCTATCAATTCACGTCCGATTGACCTCAAATTTTGCACACAAGTCATAAACGACATAATAGAGCTATATAAATTTTCAGAACTGGATTTCGACCTCGATATCAAAAAGTCAACCCCCGGGTCAAACTTTCTAAAATTCAACTTTCGGCATTTCAAGCCTAATTCCACTACGGACCTTCAAATAATTTTTCGGACACGCTCCTAAGTCCAAAATTACCATACGGTGCTATTGAAATCATCATAATTAAATACCGGATTCGTTTACACATAAGTCAATATCCGGTCAACTATTTCAACTTAAGCTTCCAACATGAAAATTTATTCTTCCAAGCTAACTCCGAAATACCTTAAAACCAAAACCGACAATTCACACAAATCATACTACCTCGTAGGAATTTATTCAAGACTTCAAATAGTTGAAAAGAACGTAAATGCTCAAAACGACCGGTCGAGTCGTTACACAGCTATTGCCACCACCATAAGAACTCTGTCCACCTCCTCCACCCTTACTGTAGTTGCCTCCACCACAACACAAAAAAGCATACCAAGCAAATTCCTTCAATCTGTCACCCTAATAAGCCCATCCGAAAATTTCTTCTCCACTATCTTCATTATTACCATAAAGGAGGATTTTACATATTTCAAAAAGTCTACAAAAATTTCAATGAAATAGAAGTTAAAAATAAACGAAAAAGCTCCAGTTATTAATGAAATCAAATTACTACCATCTTCGCTTTACTTTTTTATGGCAAGAATTCAATTTTATTTGTAAACAATCTCATCACTTCTCTCTAAAATCTCATCAGCTGCCACCTCCCCTCTGGTCCGTAACCCCCTTCAGCCACCATTTCATCACTTCCTAAAATCACCATTATAATAGTGTCGGCGAAATCCACAGCACCATAGCCACTTTCTTCACTTTCTCACCTTTTTCTTTCTCCCTCACAAAAAACTTATTTCTTTCGCATAACTAACAACCATAGATGGCCGTCGATCCCGTCGCCCCATTTTTACTTTTTAATCTTCTTTTCACTATTGTAACCACCCAAAAATTACCTATCTAAGAAGTCATTATATTTTGGCAATGGGATCCGATTGTGGACAAGAAGAAGAAGTCAAGGTAGGGGAAAAGTTCCAGCGGCGGGTTTAGGAAAACATGGAAGAAGAGTAAGAAGAAAAGATGGGAGGGGGATTATTTTCTACTTTTTTTTGGTAAAAAACTAAAGCTATTTTCTTCTTTTTTTTCCTTTTTCAAAATACACGTGTAATTTTTTAATTCGTTCTTTTTGCACGTCAGCGCGATTGTATTTCGCGCTTGTGATCTGTTGGACGTGAATGTCTATGAGGTTACACTTCAGTGGAGAAGAAGTGTCTAATTATTAATGGGGTCAGTAAAGGTGTTCATCTGATAGTTCAGGACAACTTAAAATGGCCGTTTATGTATTTCGCCATATTTTTATTGAAAGAAATAAATTTAAAAGTATCTTTCTAGAGAAAAGGAGGAACTACAGATACAAAATTAAGAGGAGGTTAGAAATTTTCCATTGAGAAGGTACTTTGAGAATTTAGAAATTAAGGATAAAAAAGTAAATATTTTGGTAAAATTAAAAATAGATGAATGGTAGAATTTGGATTCTAATCAATTGACTTATAAGCACTTTAATATTTATCAAACATGTAGATAAGCCAAAAGATATTTATAGTGCTTATAAGCTTATCCAAATACTCTCTAAATAATAGTAATTGGGAGACAATATGCTTCTATTTTTACATAAATTAACACTTTCACTTTCTAAAATTTTATGGTTCTTACTATCCTACGAGAAATACAAAATTAACCTATTTGAATGAAATTGTAACCTTATTTAGACGTGAATGATCTACAACCTTATACATATGTATTTATTATATACATATATAGTGTTGTGGGAAATAATATACTCTAGTAAATATCTTATTTCTATCACTACAAAAAAAGAACGATATTTGTGACTTGTGAGGGAGAATTTGCCATAATTTCGTTACTAGTCGAACGTAGCAAGAATTTTGTGACGAAAGAATAGACTGTCAAACATTTGTCACAAATTGATGAATTTCGTTATAAAATCGTCAAATACTTTAAAACTTCGTGATGGATATTATTTTAACTCTTAAGTGTCACGATCCAAAATCCTAACCTGTCGTGATGGAACCTATCTCAATACTAGGCAAATCGATAACCTCAACAAATTACAATAATCTCTTAATTCTGAAAATATATTATTGGAATTCCATAGAAAACCTCAGTATTTCTGATACAAACACTCTCAAAACCCGGTGTCACTGAGTACATGAGTATCTAAATAATAATAAAGTCTGACGGATAAGCACATTGTCTGAAAATATAGAACAGTACAATAACTGAAAGGAAAGAGAGTCAAAGTCTGCGGGCGCCAAGTAGCTACGTTGATAATCTCCAACAGATAATTCCTCAACTCTGGCAACCGCCGTATCCGGATGTAGCTGGATCTGCACACGAGGTGCAGAGTGTAGTATGAGTACAACCAACTCAATAAGTAACAAGACTAACCTCTAGGCTGAAAGTAGTGACGAGCTCCGTAGGTACAGTCTAGTACCTAAATAATGGTACAGAAATGTAGGCATACTTTCAAATTCAACAGTTAAACTCACTACAAGCAAAATAGATCAATACTGCATGATATGAGGAAAGTGACATCTCAGTGGAAAGACTTTCTGTACTACTGGTCACTAATTATTCGGTCACTCGGTACCGTTTATGACCAATCCAGCCCAGGAATATTCCATCCCGTATATATATTCACATCGACTGACAGTCAGCCCCTCAGTACCGTATAAGGCCAATCCAGCCCTAGGGTAATTTACCCCCACATGTAAATGATACGGACATGATCCATGTCTAGGGACAATTCATCATAATATAAATAAATAAGGTCAGATAATAACATGATTCTTAAATTTTACAACTTCACAGAATTTATTCAAGTCACAATTTCTATGGTGCACGTCCACATGCCCGTCACCTATCGTGTGTGTCACCTCCAACTAATTTATATTATACCAAATTCGGGGATTCATACCCTCAGAACAAAGTTTAGAAGCGTTACTTACCTCAACCCGTGTAAGTCTTTATTCTGCTATGCCCTTGCCACGAGAATTGGTCTCCAAAAGCCTCGTATCTAGCTACAATTAATTCGATTCAGTCAATGCGAAATTCCATATGAAAATATAAATTTTCCAATAAAATCTGAAATTGCACTAAAAATCGTATGTGGGACCCATGTCTTGAAACCCGATAAAAATTATAAAATATGAACGCCCATCCAACCACGAGTCCAACCATATAAATTTTACCAAATTCCGATATCAACTCAACCCGCAAATCTTCAATTAAAGTCTATGAAGATTTCTAATATTTTCAACCCAATCTTTACCCATTTGAACTCAACAATCTTTCCACAACCTTATTGGTATGTGTATGTATACATGATACTCTTACACCCAAGAATCATACTCTTAATCTTTCATCTTTTACCCCAAAAATCGAAATTGAAGAATTGGGGGAAGAAATTCTTACCTCTTTGAAGCCCTAGCAAGATCCTTGTGAAATCTTCAAGTCTTGAACAAGAATTGATGAACAATTGACTGAGTCTTTACTTTATCTCTCTAAGATGCTCTCACCACTCTCTAAAATACCAGAGTTTTTGCTCTAAAAGAGTCCCCTTGCCTCAATATATCGAAATAGGGTCGGGTAAAAATTTAAAAAAAACTGAAGCCCCGACGCAGATCTGCGGTTGCATATGTGACCGCATAATGCTTCTGCAGCCCGTATAATGGGTCGCAAAAAGGCCCTCCGAAACTGGGCAACACTATTTCAGTCTGCGGCCATTATGCGGTCCGCGACCTGTTCTGCGGTCGCATAATGCACCGCATAACTGGTCTGCGATTGCATAATGCGCCGCAAACCTGATCTCCAAACTCGCCTCACCTGCTTCACTCGGCGGCCATTAAGCGGTCCGCAGAGTGATTCTGCGGTCGCATAATGGACCGCAGAAATGCATTTCTCTGCCATAAATTTTTCTTTACTCGCCAGTGCATTATTCAACCCAAAAGGTCCGAGCCACAACTAATTGAACTAAGTGTACTAATTGATCTTTGTACTAATTGATCTACCTCGGCACCACAAAATCTTAATTTTCTTAGCAAAAATTCTCCGGGGTCGTTACACATAAGTCAACATCCGGTTAACCTTTTCAACTTAAGTTCTAAACCTTGGAACTAAGTGCTCCAAATCATACCAAAACCTCACCGGACCCGAACTAATCACCCCAACAAGTCACATAACAACTATAAAGCATAAATCAAGCAGTAAATGGGGGGACGGGGTTATAATACTCAAAACGACCGGTCGGGTCGTTACATTAAGATTCTTCATTTGAAATTTCTTTGACATTACTGTATCAAACAGTTGAACTAATTTATTATAATTTGTCATTTTTAAGGTAAAAAGTATTAATATTGAAGAAAAAAATAATTCATATCGTCCCAATTTGGGCCTCGAATGTAACCAGTCCAAATCGGCTCGTCTTTTAGGTTAAAGGTGAAGATTTGAATGGGGCAAGTGCACAAATAGCCATTCTCAAGGATGCTATTTAGAGATTAGCTAGTACTTATTTTGTCCTGAAATTTTAAACTAAAAAATCTTAACTTCAGGACAATTCAGGACATTTTTATCCTGAAAATTTAAACTTAAAAACTAAAATTTAGAATGCGCTGGCTAATTCCTAAATAGCAGCCCTTTAGAGTATCTATCTGGTGTCAATTCTACGATTTGAATTGTTGAAAAACCCTGACTCCTTGGTTCACTGAATCAGGAAATTATGCCGAACCTTTGTAGAACCACCATTTATATTTTGACCCCATTAAAAAAAGTAAAGTCGTCTCGTGCCAGAATTTTAAAGCACATTGCCAGAATGTTTAGTCTGACAACGTACTTCGATATTCTAGCAATTGACAAGCGAAAGTCCAAAGTGTGCATTCTTTTCATTTTTTAGCACGAAAAGGCAATCCTTTCTATTCAATGACGAAATATATTACCACAATAGAGTGAAAATATTACGAAATGTTCCATATCTTTAAATACACTAACTTATAGTAGTTTCTTGTAATAATCTCTGTAAAAGTTAACTAAACATATTTATAAGGAGAATAACTTACGCAAAAAAAGAATATAAATAAATATCAAAATCATGGGACGCCATGCAAATATGCACGCCAACTCTATCTGTGTTGAATACATCTTTTTGGTACTACATTAGTTAGTGTTTGATGGGAGTATTTGAGAAGAGGTTGTTTTGTCCCTCGTTGGAAAAAGAAAGAAAGGAGGAAGTGTTTAAAAAATACCTCTTTGTCTTATAGAATTTGAATGTTTTAAAGGATGTTTTGGAGGAAAATTAGAAATTTGACTATATTATCAATTTCCATATTATTAAAACGAAATCATGCGAACATTTCTTTCTCTTTCTCTTCTACTTATTTTTTACAACTCATAAATATTGTGTTCTTGTAGGAAATTTGAGTTAATTTCTCAAACTCGAATTTAAGAGGCTTTGTAAAATCCTGAAGGAATTCTGCTATTATCCATGCAGCAACAAAGAGTAAACTTAAATTCCTTAAGGACAGTGACTACACTATCGAAGCCAGATTATTTCATCCATTATTTTTCTAACAGAACTTGTGTCAAGGGAAATAGTTTATATATACGCAAAAGTTTTTGTATTTACCCTTTTTACAGTATTGTATAATTTTTTGATAAACGAGATTCAATTGAACCTCTCCCCAGAATATATAACTTGCACGCAACCCATGCAAAAAGGGCTTATCTCTCTGTCTCTAATTAATTAAGCCCTTGAAAATGGTCCAAGCAAGTCATCCTTGGCTATCAAATAAGACTCTTCTTTTCTTCTTAGAACCCCTCGTTCTATTCATCTCTCAATGTATGGAAAAAGAGAAATTGGTCTTACATGAAAGAGAAGAGCTTGTCAAGTTAGCTAAAGATGACCTGCCTAAAATCAATATAAGGAAAGGACACCATTAATGGTGTAAAGACCTCTCCAAAGGTTGAAGGCAAGTCATCCTTGGCTACAAATAAGCCTCTTTTCATCATGCTAGACCTCTCATCTGTCTTCTGATCTCTCGATAAAGGGCAACCTAGTGTACGAAGTATCCTGCGTTCATGCAGGGTTCAAGGGCCACCACCCCAAGGGGTGCAATATACTCAGCCTACATTGTCGCAAGCATCGTGGTTGATTCCACGGCTCGAACACGTAACCTATAGGTCATACGGGTACAACTTTACCGTTGCTCCTAAGTCTCCCTATTCTCTATCTTCTCTCTCGATCTCACCGTAAATTAGCAGAAGAGAAAGTTTTGCATGAAAGAGAAGAGCATATCAAGATAGCAAGGAGACTGCCTGAAACCAAGCAAAAAAGGCTATCATGTATTAAATGGTATAATCAAAACACCTTTTAAAATAATGGAGCACGCAAGGCATCCTTGGCTACTAAGCAATTATGACTCTCCTCTTAATGTAAGATATCTCTTCTTTATTGAGATCATGATTACTATATGGTTAGTTAGCCATGCATTTATAGCCATAGATAAAATAGTGATGGAGAACTTAGCATCTCTCTAGCTTATAGTTGCTTTATGTTTTTCCTTTTTATTTCTATGACATTGTTCTCTTCAGCTACATTATCTGACTTTCTAATAGGAATAAGTTCTCTTTATTTGTAAGTACACTTGCACTTATCAGTTTATCTCAATTTTATTAGTTCATATGTGCAAGAGTTTGGTTTCCAGACAGAGTGAGGAGAATAATGAAGGGCAAGTTACATATTTTGGTCAGTCTGCCAAAAATATTACATTTGCTAGTCAATATATATAATACATATATTATACATTAAGCTACAAAAAATATATATTTTACCGGTTATTATTTTTGGGAGCGGCCATACTGTATAGCTTTTCCAATAATATAATAAATTGAAAGTAAACGAGCTACGGTGTATTAGTAGTGTTTGATGTCCTTGGGAATTTTGACTAATTATCTATTCTTAAAGAATCTGATAAATTCAAATATTGATAAAATCTGTGAAATCGAAAGTGTCCCAGAAGGAATAGAAAGAAAGTCAATGCCACTAAATGAGGTATTAGGAGTGACACATTGTCACCGACCAAAATTTACATGCTGTGATGGTGCCCATCTCAATACTAGGCAAGTCGATAATCTCAATAAATCACTATAAGCTTTTAAGTTTGAAAATATTATATTTAGATTTAATAGAAAAAATCCCACAAATACTGATACAAATACACTCCCAAAATCCGATGTCACTGAGTCCATGAGCATCTAAATGATAACATTGTCTGACTGATAAAACACTGTCTGGAAATATAGAACAGTACAAACAACTAAAGGGAAAGAGAGACAAGGTCTGCGGACGCCAAATAGCTACCTCGACAGTCTCCAACAATTAAAACTTTGAAATCTAGCAGCAGCCGTATCCGAAAGTACCTGGATCTGCACACGAAGTACAGAGTATAGTATGAGTACAACCGACCCCATGTACTCAATAAGTAACAAGACTAACCTTTGGGCTAAAAGTAGTGACAAGCTCAATAGGTACAGTCCAAATGTAACGACCCGGTCGGTCGTTTTGAGTATTATAACCCTGTTCCCCCATTTACTACTCAATTTATGCCATACAATTGATTTATGACTTATCAGGTTAGTTGATTCGGGTCCGGAAGGAATTCGGAGTGAAACGAGACACTTAGTCTCATAATTAAAAATTTAAGTTAAAAAGGTTGACCGGATGTAGACTTATGTGTAAACGATCTCGGAATTGAATTTTGATGATTTCAATAGCTCTGTATGGTAATTTTGTACTTAGGAGCGTGTCCGAAATATTATTTGGAGGTCGGTAGTGAAATTAGGCTTAAAATGGCGAAAGTCGAATTTTTGGGAAGTTTAACGGGGGGTTGACTTTTTGATATCGGGGTCGAAATCCAATTCTGAAAATTTGAATACCCCCCTTATATCATTTATAACTTGTGTGCAAAATTTGAGATCAATCGGACGCGATTTGTTAGGTTCCGGCGTCGTTTGTAGAAACTTGAAATTTCAAAGTTCATTAGGCTTGAATTGGGGTATGATTCATGGTTTTAGCGTTGTTTGAGGTTATTTGAAGGTTCGACTAAGTTTGCATGATGTTTTAGGACTTGTTTGTATATTTGGTTGAGCTCCCGGGGGCCTCGGGTGAGTTTCAGATGGTTAACGGATCAAATTCGGACTTAGAAGAAAAAGCTAAAGTTTCTACCATATGATGCAATCGCACCTGCGGAAATTCCATCGCAGGTGCGAGCTCGCAGAAGCGAGCCTGGAAAGCGCACATGCGGGCATAGGTCTGTGAGGCAATGGTCGCAGGTGCGAGGAAAATTCCGCACCTGCGATGAGCACAGATGCGGTCCCTTGATCGCAGAAGCGGAGGCAGGCTTAAGTATTTTTTCCGCAGAAGTGGAGCTTTGATCTCAGATGCGGCTTCGCAGATGTGGAAATGGAGCCGCAGGTGCGAAACTCCTGGTCAGAATGTTAAAAATAGAGGAGTCCGAGATTTTGTCATTTTTGACATTTCCAAAAGCGGGTGAGGCGATTTTTGAGTGAGAAATCACGGGTAATTTTGAGGTAAGTCCCTTGTGACCCTTTCCACTCCATAATATTGAATTATCGTCGAATAATCCGACTAGATTACATATTTTTGAGGTGTAAATTGGGGGTTTGAACTTAGGGATTTGAAAATAAGATTTGAAGATTTGGAGGTCGAGTTGAGGTCGGATTTTGGTAAAATTAGTATGGTCAGACTCGTGGTTGAATGTGCTTTCAAATTTTGTAACTTTTATCGGATTCCGAGACGTGGGCCCAACAAGCGATTTTTTGAGCTAAATTTCGTATTTTTATGGAAATATTATATTTTCATATGGAATTAATTCCAATAAATTGACTGAAACGGATTATTTGTGACTAGATTCGAGGCATTCGGAGACCGATTTGTGAGGCAAAGACATAGCAGAGTAAAGAATTTCACGTTTTGAGGTAAGTAACAGTTATAAATCTGGTCCTGAGGATATAAAACCCCGGATTTTTGTGTCATGTGATTATTTTGGAGGTGACGCACATGCTAGGTGATGGGCGTGTGGGCGTGCACCGAAGGGATTGTGACTTGGTCTGTCCCGTGAAACTGTAAAGTTAAATAACTTGTTGTTAGCTATATGCTCTCTTTGTGTTGAAGAAATTTGACTATAAATCATGTTAAAAATCATACTTAGGCTATGTGATAGTATTGTTGGGACCCACAAAGGTCGCGTACTTGTTGAATTATTTGCTAATTGCTGACTTGTACTCAGTCATGATTTTACTTGTGCATCATACCTTAGTCTTTCTTGATATTTGTTAATTCACTATGTTATGTTTGTTTGGGCTGATATTTGTGATTTGCGAGAGCCCGAGAGACTAGGGAGGTTGAGGACTAAGTAACGCCGAGGGCCTGTTGGTGAGGTAAGGATATATGGCACGTGAGTTGTCCGTGCAGGATATTATAACACGTGAGTTATCCCTGCAGCACGTGAGTTGTCCGTGCGGATTATGGAGCTTGGGTTGTAGGAGCCCCTCCAGAGTCTTTACACCCCTAGTGAGCATGGGTACCGATTGAGTGTGAGTGCTGAGGGCTGAGAGCCGAGTGGTTGAGCTGTTTTGACGAGTTGAGTGACTATTGCCCTAAGAGGTTGTACTTGCTTTTCATTTGTTGTTGCATTTAGTTGCTATCTGTCATTGTTGTGAAATTCTCTAAAAGATTCTATATCCGGATTACATGAACATGAACTGTATAAAATTGACTTGACTTAAACTGCTGGATTTGAAAGCATGTCTATTCTTTGCTGGAATTACTGAAAGTGAACTATAACTGTGTAGCTCGTCATTATCTTCAGTTCCTTAGTTATTATTATTAATTGCTGAGTTGGTTGTACTCATACTACACCCTACACTTCGTGTGCAGATCTAGGTACTTCTGAGATAGCGGGTGTTGATTCTCTCTTACAGTTGATCTTCCGGAGATTCAGTGGTAGATGCCGTGTTTCGCAGACCTTGTCTCTCCTTCTCTATCTCCTTGTTTACCATATTTTGGGTCTTAGACTATTATAGATCATATTTTTCTAAACTTGTATTCATATTAGATGCTCATGTACTCAGTGACACCAGGTTTTGGGGAGAGTTCGTATCACTATTTGTGGGATTTTGTATTGTATTTAATTATTATATTTTCAAACTTAAAAGAAAGTGTGGTTTATAGATATTATCGGCTTGCCTAGTATCGAGATAGGATCCATCACGATAGGTTAGAATTTTGGGTCGTGACAAGTTGGTATCAGAGCCTAGGTTACATCGGTCTCAAGAGTCATGAGTAGGTTTAGTAGAGTCTTGCGGATAAGTACGGAGACGTCTATACTTATCTTCGAGAGGCTGCAGAACCCTTAGGAAAATTTCACTTTCTTGTATTCTGTCGTGCGAATTTGTTGATTCCGGAAACTAAATTTTTGTTATTCTATTCTCTCACAGATGGTGAGGACACGTACTACTGGATCGGACGGTCAGCCACCAGTGCCACCAGTTAGGGCCGCGAGAGGCCGGGGCCGTGGTAGAGACCGGGGCCGAGGTAGAGGTTGAGGTATAGCTCGTACCACGGTTGGACCCGCACCTGTAGTACCACCAGTTGCTCCAAGTCAGGAGCAGATTCGAGATATAGCTGAGCCAACAGGACCAGCTCAGGCACCAGCTGTGCCTATTGAGATTCCAGGCCTTCAGGAGACTTTGGCCTAGATATTGACAGTTTGCACTGGTCTTACTCAGGTGGTTTCGGCTCAGGCTACACCTGTCACTTCTCAGGATAGGGGAGGTACTCATACCCCTGTTTCCCATACTCCAAACCAGTTATTACAGGGACTTTATATACCGGGGGCACCACCAGCCCAGCCGGTTGTAGTTGCTCAGGCCCCGGTAGTTCCTGTTATGGCAGATGATGAGCAGAGGAGACTTGAGAGATTTGAGAGGCTTCGACCTCCACCATTTAGTGGTGCTGAGTCAGAGGATGCTCAGGAGTTTCTAGATAAGTGTCAATGGATACTTCGGACATCGGGCATTCTAGAGACCAGTGGGGTCTCGTTCACTACTTTTCCATTTTCTGGGGCTGCCTTCAGATGGTGGGAGGCTTACGAGAGGTGTAGGCCGGTCGGTGCAGCACCCCTTACCTGGCAGTAGTTCTCCTGTCTATTCCTAGAGAAGTTCGTGCCTCAGTCCCACAGAGAGGAGCTGCGTATGTAGTTCGAGCAGCTTCGTCAAGGTGATATGTCCGTGACATAGTATGAGATAAGATTTTTAGAATTGGCCCGTCATGCTACCTAGTTGATTCCCATAGATAGAGAAAGGATCAGGAGGTTCATAGATGGCCTCACTCTTCAGCTACGATTACTCATGACTAGAGAGAGGGTGTCTAGTGCTACTTTTGACGAGGTTGTCAACATTGCTCGTCAGATTGAGATGGTTCGCAGCCAGGAACGAGTTGAGAGGGAGGCTAAAAGGTCGTGTGGTTCAGCTGATTTTAGTGGTGTTCCTTTAGGGGGTCAGTTTTACCGCGGTAGGGGTCGTTCTTTCAGACACGCTCAGGTGACTCGCCCAGCTCATCGTGGTGTATCAGCTAGCCACGGTTCTTATAGTGCTCACTCAGGCCAGTCTTCATTCAGTGCACTAACAGCACAGAGTTCTCATCATGCCTCGTCCGCTCAGGCTTCTACAGGTAATTCTTTGGGTTATCAGGAGCAGTAGTTCTATTAGAGGAGGGGTTGTTTCGAGTGTGGAGAATTGGGTCATTTCAAGAGAAATTGTCCTAGGTTATTGAGTGGGGCTCCACAATAGAGTTCTCAACCAACGGCACCAGCACCAGCAGTTACACCACTCGCCCAGCCAGCTCGGGGTGGGGTTCAGGCAGCTAGGGGTCTCCCAAGAGGGGGAGGTCGGTCAGTTGGCGGTAAGGCCCAATTTTATGCTTCTCCTGCTAGGCCAGAGGATGTTGCCTCAGATGCAGTGATCACTGGTATTGTTTCAGTGTGCCATAGGGAGGCTTCTATATTATTTGACCCTGGTTCCACTTATTCATATGTATCATTGTATTTTGCTCATTATCTGGATACGCCCTGTGAGTCCTTAGTTTTATCTGTTTGTGTATCTACACCGGTGGGAGATATTATTACTGTGGACCATGTCTATCGGTCGTGTGTGGTAACTATTGGGTATATTTGGTTTAGCTCCCGGGGGCCTCGGGTGAGTTTCGGATGGTTAACGGATCAAATTCGGACATAGAAAAAAAAGCTGAAGTTTCTGCCATATGATGCAATCGCACCTGCGGAAATTCCATCGCAGATGCGAGCTCGTAGAAGCGAGCCTGGCAAGCGCAGATACGGGCAAAGGGCTATGAGGCAGTGGTCGCAGGTGCGAGGGTAATTTCGCACATACGATGAGCACAGATGCGGTCCCTTGATCGCAGAAGCGGAGGCAGGCTTAAGTTATTTTTCCGCAGAAGCGGAGCTTTGATCGCAAATGCGGCTCCGCAGATGCGGAAATGGAGCCGCAGGTGCAAAACTCCTGGTCAGAATGTTAAAAATAGAGGAGTCCGAGATGAGCAAAGGTAAGTCTCTTGTGATCTTTTCTACTCCATAATATTGAATTATCATCGAATAATCCGACTAGATTACATGTTTTTGAGGTGTAAATTGGGGATTTGAACTTAGAGATTTGAAAATAAGATTTGAAGATTTGGAGGTCGAGTTGAGGTTGGATTTTGGTAAAATTAGTATGGTTAGAATCGTGGTTGAATGGGCTTTCGGATTTTGTAACTTTTGTCAGGTTCCGAGATGTGGGCCCCACGGGCGAGGTTTTGAGCTAAATTTCATATTTTTATGGAAATATTATATTTTCATATGGAATTAATTCCAATAAATTTTATTGACTAAAATGAATTATTTGTGACTAGATTCGAAGCATTCAGAGGCCGATTTGCGAGGCAAAGGCATAGCAGAGTAAAGAATTTCACGTTTTGAGGTAAGTAATAGTTATAAATCTGGTCCTGAGGGTATGAAACCCCGGATTTTTGTGTCATGTGATTATTTTGGAGGTGACGCACATGCTAGGTGACGGGCATGTGGGCGTGCACCGAAGGGATTGTGACTTGGTCCGTCCTGTGAAACTGTAAAGTTGAATAACTTATTGTTAGCCATCTGCTCTCTTTGTGTTGAAGATATTTGACTGTAAATCATGTTAAAAATCATGCTTGGGCTATGTGATAGTACTGTTGGGACCCATAGAGGTCGCGTACTTGTTGAATTATTTGCTAATTGCTGACTTGTACTCAGTCATGATTTTACTTGTGCATCATACCTCTGTCTTTCTTGATATTTGTTGATTCACTATGTTATCTTTGTTTGGGCTGATCTTTGTGATTTTCGAGAGCCCGAGAGACTAGAGAGGTTGAGGAGTGAGTAACGCCGAGGGCCTGTCGGTGAGGTAATGATATATGGCACGTGAGTTGTCCGCGCAGGATATTATAGCACGTGAGTTATCCGTGCAGCACGTGAGTTGTCCATGCGGATTATGGCGCTTGGGCTGTAGGAGCCCCTCCGGAGTCTGTACACCCCCAGCGAGCGTGGGTACCCATTGATTGTGAGTGCTGAGGGTTGAGAGTCGAGTGATTGAGCTGTTGTGACGAGCCGAGTGATTGTTGCCCTGAGAGGTTGTACTTGCTTTTCATTTGTTGTTGCATTTAGTTGCTATCTATCATTGTTGTGATATTCTCTAAAATATTCTATATCCGGATTACATGAACTGTATAAAATTGTCTTAACTTAAACTGCTGGATTTGAAAGCATATCTATTCTTTGCTGGAATTACTGAAAGTGAACTATAACTGTGTAGCTCGTCATTATCTTTAGTTCCTTAGTTATTATTGTTACTTGCTGAGTTGGTTGTACTCATATTACACCCTGCACTTCGTGTGCAGATCCAGGTGCTTTTGGACATAGAGAGTGTTGATTCTCTTGTACGGTTGATCTTCCGGAGATTCAGAGGTAGCTGCCGTGTTTCGCAGACCTTGTCTCTCCTTTCCTATCTCCTTGTTTACCGTAGTTTGAGTCTTAGACTATTATAGACCGTATTTTTCCAGACTTGTAATCATATTAGATGCTCATGTACTCAATGACACAAGGTTTTGGGGAGAGTTCATATCAGTACTTAAAAAGAATAACAGTACAAAAATGTAAGCATGCTTTCAAGTTCAACAGTTAAACTCAGTACAAGTAAAATAGATCAATTCTGAATGATATGTGGAATATGACATCTCTATATCTACATGCCAATGTACATGCTGTATGTGATGCACCTCAGTGGAAACCTCGTGTACTCATACTCTCAAAATACTCAATCACTCAGTACTGTATTTGGCCAATCCAACCCAGGGAAGATCCATCCCAAATATAATATCAACTGGCAGTCAGTCGCTCAGTACTGTGTAAGGCCAATCCACCCCAGGGAAGATCCATCCCTCAATATAGATAATTAGGCAAGATCAACGCCAAGGAAAATCCATCCCAAAATGTAAATGATTCGGGCAAGATCCATGCCCACGGAAGATCCATCCCTCAATATAAGTGCTTCGGGCAAGATCCATGCCCATGGAAGAACCATCCCTCAAGCCCAAACGCTATAATAATAAGCCATTTAGGCCTGCTGCGGCGTGCAGCTTGATCCCATAACAATAAAGCCCATAAGGCGGCATACAACCCCGATCCATATAATAATAAATACATATATATAAAGCTAATATGGCCTGCTGCCACGTGCAACTCGATCCCATAAATATCACTCAGAATCTTTAGTCTCTCGAGCTTACAATGACATGAAACTCGTCCCGACATAATGATATGATGTATCAATGAATGATAATAGAGATTGAGATATGATATGCAAATGATAGATGTGACTGAGTACAAAATTACAATTTAAACATATAATTCAACAGCAACATGACCCTGTGGATCCCAAAAATATCGGCACGTAGCTTAAACATTATCTTTAATACGAGTCTCAACTCAATTTTTCTATGGCAAACTGGAACAATACCTATGATCACGGCATCTGATGACTCGGCCTTAGGCATAACTGGAAAAGCATAAAATCAAGGCTGGGCCCCACCATTCAGAGTTGTATCTTTGGGACGGTCCCTAACTGGCTAGCCTCCACCTCTAACAACCTGACCTCCACCTCTAACTGTCTGACCCCTACCAATAGCTGGCCAGGCGGGCGGTGGAGCAACCGGTGCTGGTATTATGGAACGAGAATCCTACCGAGATCTGTTGCTCGACAACCTAGGGCAATACCTCCTAATGTGACCAATGTTCACACAATCATAACACCCATCCTGTTGTTGTGGCCGTTGAAGCTGAAGCTGAGCCGAACGAGCCAGATAACCATTGTAGTGACTCTGGAGTGGTGGTGCACTGATAGGAGCTGAATGTGCACTAAATGCTAGTTGCCCAGAGTAAGGCATAATATGACTGTGACTCCCTGAAGCACCGTGAGAAGCCTGAAGTGCTGAATAAAATGTCCTGGGAGGATGACCCCTACCATAAGTACCCCTACCTCCAGATGAGGCGGCTCTGAAATTACCGGAATGATGGGGCCTCTTATCTGGCACTGGCCCTCTCTCCTGAGCACGGACTAACTCAATCCGCCTAGCAATATTCACAGCTGTCTAGAAGGAAATATCACTCCTTGTCTCCTTGGCCATCTGATGCCTGATAGTATAAGTGAGTCCATTAATGAATATTCTCACTCTCTCTTTTTCAGTAGGCCTCAGAAGATATGGCAGGCCTATCACCGGCCTGTGCCGCAATAACTGGCTGAACTATCCCAACTAGCGGGGATTGCTGGAGCCTGATACTGGGGAACCATCTGCTCCGGAGCAGGATTAGTGGGACTTTGTGCTCCTTCCCTAGCCTTTGAGATAGCTGGTGCCACTGGAAATGTACCATTCTAGGCCACGCCCTCCATAAGGCTCATCAAACGGACTAGAGCGTCTTGAAGCACTGGAGTAGCTATGAATCCTTCCGGGACCTGAACTGGTCCAACATGTACAGTATGAGCTGGAACCTCCGCTTCCAAATCTACCTGAGGCTCCACAACGGGTGCTGCTGCTCGAGATCGAGGCTGGGTTATGCCTCTGCCTCGGTCTCTGGCGCGACCTCGACCTCGACCTCGACCTCTACTACTGGTCATAATTTTGACCAGCGGATCTGGTCCCTATCCGTCAGTAGATGTATTACGTGTTCTCGCCATCTGCGAGAGAATAAGAATAGGAGATTTCAATCGTCAGTGATAAAATAAAATCGCACGACAGAGAAGAAAGAAGAGATATTGTTCCTAAACTTCTTAGCATCTGCAAGAGAAGCACAGACGTCTCTGTACCGATCCTTCAGACTCTACTAAGCTTGCTCATGACTCGTGAGACCTAAGTAACCTAGTGCTCTGATACCAACTTGTCACGACCCGAAATTCTCACCTTCGGGACCGTGATGGCGCCTAACATTTTACTTGCTAGGGAAGCCAACGTTAGAATAAACATTAACCATTTTTAACAATTCAGCTTAATTAAATTGTAAAGAAACCAAATAATTGGAATAATGACTGAATTATAGTAAACACACCAAATTGATAACGATGTCTAAATACTATCCCAGAACTAGAGTCACAAGTGCACGAGCTTCTAGAATAATACAAACAAGGGTCTGAATAAAAATAAAGCTGTCTGGGAGAAAGCACACAACTAAGATAAAGTAGAAGGGGACTTCAGAGCTGCGAACGTCGTGCATCTATACCTCAAGTCTCCTCTGATAGCTAAATTTGAGCGAATCTACAATACGCCTTGGGACCAACTCCGGTATCTGAACAAGAAGTGCAGAGTGTAGTATGAGTACAACCGACCCCATGTACTCTGTAAGTGCCGAGCCTAACCTCGACGAAGTAGTGACGAGGCTAAGGCAGGTCGCTTACATTAACCTGTACACAATAATAATAATAATAATAATAATAATAATAATAATAATAATAATAATAATAATAATAATAATAATAATAATAATAATAATAATAATAATAATAATAATAACAGGAAAATAAGTAAGACCGATAAATCATATCAATAATTGAAGTCAATTTAGCAGTCATAAACCTTCAATTAATTTTCGTTGCGGCGTACAACCCGATCTAACAACTTAGAATAAAATCCGTTGCGGCGTGCAACCCGATCCAACAATATAATCTTTCAATAAAAATCCGTTGCGGCGTGCAACCCGCTCCAACAATATAAACTTTCAATAATTCTGTTGCGGCGTGCAACCCGCTCCAACAATATAAACTTAAAATAAATCCGTTGCGGCGTGCAACCCGCTCCAACAATATAATTTAATAACTCTTAAATGTAAAAATACTCCAATAAATACCATATTTAATAGAAAATTATTAGGCAACAAAGCATACAATAATTGTGATTTATTTGGGAAACAAGTAATGACAGTAGCAATTAATTGTGGAAATCAGGGAGAAAATAGGTAATTTAATATTTAATGTGCTAAATGTCAAGTAGCAATTAAGACACATAATTCAAATAAGCATGCAGCAATTATAGCATGAATTCAAAACATAATATTGGACAAGATATGTGAGAAAAATAATTAATATAATAATTAATTCATGATTTAAAATAATTTATGATTTTTAGATAAATATGCAAACAATCAATTTGACAACTTATAGGCACTCGTCACCTCGCCTATATGTCGTTAGACATGAAATTCACGAAACAAATAATTCAAGGGTTTTATTCCCTCAAGTCAAGGTTAACCACGACACTTACCTTACTTCGTAATTCAAGTGATCACTCGACCAAAACTTTTCCTTTCGAATTAGTCTCCAAACTAATCAAACCTATCAAATTATTGGGCAACAATTCAGTTGGAACTTTAGAAATTATTCACATTTCAAAAGAGATTTCATTTAAGTCATTTTCGGAAAAGTCAACCAAAAGTCAACGTGGCGACCACTTTTTGGAACCCGATGAAAAAATTACGGAATCGAACACCGGTTTCGGTACGAGTTCAACCATACTAAAATTATCGAATTCGGACATCGGATTGTCTTTCAAATACTAAATTTCGTTTTTAGAAAGTTTTACAAAAATTCCAATTTCTTCCATGTAAATCCGGAATAAATGATGAATATAAATATGTATTTATAAAATATAATCACTTTCGGGTATAGAACACCTACCCAAGTCGAAGACGTGAAAACCTCCTTTGAAATCGCCCAAATTCGAGACTAAAAACTTAAAAATGAGAAAATATGGCTAACATCCGATTTTATGTATTTTGTCCAACATTTTCATATCTGCGGACAAATTTTCGCATTTGCGAGACAAGGCTCGCATTTGCGGAACAGGGCATCCAAGCAGAGGACCGCATCTGCGGACCTTCACGCCGCATAAGCGACTGCGCAGAAGCGCGAAGGAAGCCGCATAAGTGAGGACGATCGCATCTGCGATCATGGCACCGCAGAAGCGGGCACGCACCTGCATCCCAAGCTTCTCAGAAGCCAAGCTTCTCCCCTGGTCACAAAGTTGCAGAAGCGACACTGCCTCCACAGAAGCGATCACGCACCTGCGGCCAAAATTGTGCAGGTGCGAAACACTAGAACCAGACCTGTAAAGTTTTGCCAAAATTGTATGAAACACGTTCGAAACTTACCCGAGCCACTAATGACCTCGTTCAATTATACTAACCAGTCCCGTAACATAACGCGAACTTACTCGGGGTCTCAAATCACGTCAAATAACTTTGAAATTACAATTCATACTTCGATTCAGACTTTTGAGTTTCAAACTTTTTACTTTACAAAACTCATGCCAAAACTAATTAAATGAATCGAGAATGATTTTAAATTTGGCGCACGAGTCATAAATGACATAACGGAGCTATTCCAACTTTTGAAATCTCATTCCGAGTCCGATATCGATAAAGTCAAATTAACGGTCAAACTTTGGAATCTTTAAGCTTTTAAAATTTTAATTTTCAATAAATGGCGATAACTCAAGTTAGGGACCTCCAAATTAAATTACGGGCATACGTCCAAGTCCCAAATTACGATACGGACCTACTGAAACTGTTGAAATACTGATCCGGGTCCGTTTGCTTAAAATGTTGACCGAAGTCAACTCAAATGAGTTTTGAAGATCTATTTCACATATTTATCAATTTTTCACATAAAAACTTTGCGAAAATATTTACGGACTGCGCACGCAAGTCGATGAATGCTGAAAGGTGCTATTCGATATCTCAGAACACAGAAGTGAATATTAAATTTAAAGATGACCTTTCGGGTCATCACAATATTTGTCACAATATAAGCTCATGGCACGTATGTCTGGTTTGATCGAACAAACCTCAGGAATTTATCTCTCGGGCTACGTCATCATCAAATTCAAAAGTGGACGTACCATAAAGTGACATATTCAAAAAGTTGCTAGCTTAAAAACATGACCCATTCTCATCGACCCACCCTCCATCACGGGCATCACATTAGTAGAAAAAAAGATTAAAAAAATATCTCATTCTGTCCATTTTCATCATCGATGTGCCACTAAAAATTCATATTTACGGTGCTCGTCTGTTTCAGAAATTGAATCAATGCGAAACGAATAAATTAAGGAATAATGTCAAATGACTTCTCTTCACAATACGATTTATCACCATGTCGCAAGTTGAAGTTATTCTGTAGGGTTTAGGTTAAATGATCAGTGCAAGAGATGGATATTTCAATTGTAAGATTCTCTGTTTGAAATATTTTCAATGTGTTATTCTCTGTTATTGAAATTATTTGGAATTTTATAGTAGTTTTTGGAGTTTTTCTTTCATATTACTCTATCTAACAGGGTTGACTGATTTATTCTAAGGTTTTTTTATACAAATTGTCGGCTAAATTCACTGTTTATCTTTTTTCTAGCTGGTACGCATAGATTATAGATTGATTATACACAGTTATACACATACTATACATGAATTATACATATATCATGCATCCGTTGGCTATTTTTAGTTTAAGCGATTTGGTGGACTCTTTGAAGGTCAAAGTTGAAGATCCAAATTAGGGAATTGGATCAGATGGCTTGATAATACAGTTTTAATGGATCACATAAGGAAAAACATGGGATTTTGCCTAAATAGCCGGCCGAATTTACTATTTACTTTTCCTAACTCGATGTATAGATTATACACAAATTATACATATATTATACATTTATCGACTTTTTTAAGTTTAAGCGGTTGGGTGAACGACTAATTTAGGTTAAGTTTTCAAACAAAATCGTTGCATAACTAGTGCGGTATTAAATAGTATCAATATTAAGTGTAAATCTGTGTGTTAATTTATGCAAGATAAGAAACTTGACAGAGATTAAACTATTTAATGATATAATACCCTTTGTAAATTAAGTAACTCATGCATAAAAATCTCCTCATTACTAATCATTGCATAACAACCTTTTCATTATCATATTGCTGCATAATCCCAGTACAACTGCTATGTGAACTAACCCCTTTATGTACTATTTCAACTTGAATTATTTTCATCACCTTTTTCTAATGGCGTTGAAGTTTTCCTTTTTGTTTTTTTTTCTTTTCTTTTATCTTTCTTCATACTTTCTTAATGTTTCTTTTGTCACTCATTAAGGCATTGAAGCTGGTAATGGGGCTTCAAAGTACATGGCACGTAGCTGAAAGCTAGCATAATATGATGGGAGTTCATACACAGGTGCTTCAATCTCCAGTATATTATACTGGAACTTTCCGCGTATTGGAGTTCCAGCATAATATGTTGGAAGTTCATACACAGGTGCACCAATCTATAATATATTATGCTGGACCGATCTGAGTTGTAGCAAAATAATGGCTATATTTCAATGAGCTTTCCAAACTGGTGTAGGCAAGTCATCCTTGTCTACCAAATCAGACTTCTTTTACTATGCTATACCTCTCTTCTATCTCCTTCTTCTCTCTTCGTAAATTAACTTGGAACACTACCAAAAAAATGCAAACCGGATATCGTCGGAAACATTTCTAACGGGCCTTACCGTCTGAAATTCCTTTCCGACGAGCCAATTTTCGAGGGGATACCCGGAAATTCATATTTTTAGTAGTGATAGAAGAATGAAAAGTCTAGCATGAAAAAGAAGAGCATGTCAAGATAGCCAAGGAGACTGCCTGAAACCAAAGCAAAAATGGTGTACTCAAAACATCTTTTAAAATAATGGAGCACGCAAGTCATCCTTGGCTACTAAACAAATATGACTCTCCTCTTAGCCATGTATTTATAGCCATAGCAAAAATAGTAATGGAGAACTAAGCATCTCTCTGGCATATAGTTGCTTTATGTTTTTCCTTTTTATTTCTTTGACTTTGTTCACTTCAGCTATACATTATCTGACTTCCCTAATAGGAATATGTTCTTTTCATTTCTAAGGACACTGCCAACCAATTCTGTTGGAAATAGTGTCCCCCATAACTGGTATTCTAAAAGCTCAATAGGTTTACAGGGTTCGTTCAATGTACTGTGATAATCATGTTTTTACTAGTTCTAGTCCCCGTGTTTTTACTTTTTTTTAATGGACCTTAAGTGGCAGAATCTAAATTAATTGGCCGGTCCGAACATGAAAAAAGAAAGATAATTCCGCAGAATATATATTGACTCTGTTATTAAAATAATCTGATAAATGAAATGTTGATCAAATCTATGAAATTGAAAAGTGACTCAAAATAAATGGAAAAGAAAAATAAAAGTCTTCATGCCACTACACAAGGTATTGGGAGTGAATTTAAAAGCATCTTTATTATAGAAAAAAGACTTGTGTCAAACCCTTTTAACATGAGACTCGGGGGAATCAAATCTATTTGTCCTGCCCCACTTGAAAACGAGGTCAATCATTCTTAATATGTGATCGAATTTTCACCTAAGAACTAATAAAGAAAAGAAAAAAAAGTAATAAGATATAGTGTTCTATATATGTCTAAATGGGTATCAAAATAGTTCTATAGAAGCTTTTACATGGATGCATGCACTTGTATGAACTCAATTTTATACTAATTTATTTTTAATATTGACACGCTCGGCATAAGTAGGATCAGTGATGAAGTTAGGATTTTCATTCAGAAAATTTAAAATATAAAAAAATAAACACACGAAAAAGTTAAATGATACGGACAAGATCCATGTCCAGGGACAATTCATCATAATATAAATAAATAAGGCAAGTCTATGCCCTGAGAATTCCATCCCGAATATAAATATATAATCATCTACGCTCACAAGGGGTGTGTACAGATTCCGGAGGGGCTCTTTCAGCCCAAGTGTGATATGAAGCCGATATGGCCTACTGCAGGCGGGCAGTCCTGATTCGTATAATAATAAAGCCTATAAGGCCTGCTGCAGGCGGGCAACCCCGTTCCATAGAGTAATCATATATATAAAGTCAATATGGCCTGCTGCGGTGTACAACCCGATCCCATAATTATCTTCACAATCAAGCTGTCACGACCCAAAATTCCACTAGTCGGGATAGCACCTAACCCAACCCGTTAGGTAAGCCAATTTCTAACTATCCAATTCTAATGAAATTAATTAAAAGAAAATATTTAAAACCAATACATCTCACCAAAAACTGGTAGTACAAATTATGAGCCTCTAAGAATAGAGTATACAGAGCGGAAATGAAATAATACATAGTCTGTTTGAATAATACAATAACAGAGCTTTTATAAATCTAAGGCTACCCTGAACAAGAGGCAGCTACAACAGAAATGCAGGTACATCTTCAGATACCGCAACCATCGAGCACAGCAGCAATGGCAACCAATATCTGTACGCAACATGCAGAAGTATAGTATCAGTACAACCGACCCCATGTACTGAGTAAGTAACAAACCTAGTTGTAGGTTGAAAGTAGTGACGAGCTTCTACCAAGGTCAGAGTCCAACTTCCATAACCAACAATAGTTCATAACAATATTAAACAAGTAATACCAAAAGTAACTCAGAGATAAAATGCTCAGCCAAATCATGATTTCAAAAATAGTTCTGCCTTTCAAGTACATCAATGAAAACCCGAATCGTATACCAAAGATTACCAAAAATATGAATAAGTTTGAAAACAGTAATTTTTCCAAAATACTTTCAATGATAAATAAAATATCTCATTTTCTTTCCCAGATAACCAGTGTAAAATAAATGCATCACTGTGCCCACCTGACAACATGCGAGAGAAATCATGAATAATGTGATACCGTACAGCATGAGAAAAACACATCTCTATGCATATATGTCATGTGTGCATGTCAATGCAATGTATATCAGAGATTGCACTCGTGTACTCACACTCTCAGAGTACTCAATTTCATTATCTCGCATTCTCTCTCACTGCGCTCAGCACACTCAATCACTCAGTGCTATACAATACCTACTGCGGCATGCAGCCCGATCCCTGTTTATAGTCGACTGCGCTCACTAGGGGTGTAAAGACTCATGAGGGGCTCATACAGCCCAAACGCTATAAGTACGGACAACTTACGTACTGCATGGACAACTCACATGCCATAATATAAATATCTGGATCCGCACGGCCAACTCACGTGCTCACGGCCAACTCACATGCTATAATAATATCTGGATCCGCACGGCCAACTCACGTGCTATAATAATATATGGATCCGCACGGCCATTTCACATGGTGCATGGCCAACTCACGTGCAATAGTATAATATATCGATTCGCTCGGCCGACTCACGTGCTATAGTATAATATATATAAAGCCAACATGGCCTGCTACGGCATGCAGCCCGATCCCTAAAATATCCTCACAATCAGGTCCTCGGCCTCCCTCAATCATCAATCTCTCCAGTCTCTCTCTCATGGGCTCACAATGTCATGAGAATAGCCTAAAATGATGATATGATGTATCAATAAATAACAACAGAGACTGAGATATGATATGCAAAGAAATGAATATGACTGAGTATGAATTTTCAATTTAAAATAAATATTTCACATCAATTTGACCTCTGTGGGTCCCAATAATACCGGCACATGGCCTCAACATGATTTTTAATATGTTTTTCAGTTCAATTTCTTTAATACGTAAAACTGCATGGAAAATGCTAAGATTATTTAACTACAAGATTTCATAGAAACAATTATGTCACAATTTCTATAGTGCACGCCCGTCACCTAGCATGTGCGTCACCTCCCAACAATTTACGAAATACATATATTCAGGGTTCATACCCTCAACTCCAAGATTAGAAGAGTTACTTACCTCGAACAAGCCAAATCCAGTGCCGAGCAAGCTAAATAATGCTCCAGAAATCCCATTATGCGCGTTTCAACTTCCAAACTGTTTGAAACGAGTCAAAATAATTTGATTCAGCCCACAAAAATTATAGGAATTAATTCCATATCAAAATACTAATATTTTCCAAAAATCTGAAATTGCGCCCCAAAAATCACCCGTGGGGCCCACGCCTCGAAATACGGTAATAATCACAAAATCCGAACCCTCATTCAACCACGAGTCCAACCATACCAAAATTACTCAAATCTGACCACAACTCGGCCTTCAAATCCTCAATTTAAACTACGAGGGTTTCAAACTTTTCCAACTTAATTCATCAATTAAATGATAAAAACAACCATGGATTCGGGTAATTTAACCAATATTGAGTTAAGAACACCTACCCCGTTGTTTCCTCTGAAAATCGCCCAAAACTCACCTCAATCCGAGCTCCAAATCGTTAAAAATGGAAACTGAGACGAAGTCCCATTTTCTGAACTTAAACTTTCTGTCCAGGCCTCTCTTCTTCGCGAACGCGACAGGTCCCTCACGTTCGCGAAGCACAACTCGACTACCCACAAATTTAACTCTTCGCGAACGCGACCATGGCTTCGCGAACACGAAGATTTGCATATCATACCCTTCGCGAACGCGACCACGACTTCGCGAACACGAAGCTTTACCAGCTCAGACCTTCTCGAACGCGACCACCACCTCGTGAACGCGTAGAAAAAGAACCCGGGGTCCCCAATCGCCTCTCTCCTCTTTTTAGCGAATGCGTAAAACCTCTCGCATTCGCGATGCACACCCAGTCCACCCTTCGAGAACGCGTTCTTCTCTTCGCGAACGCGAAGAGAAAATATTGCCAGCCTCTCAGTTCCTCTTTGCGAACGTGAGGCACCACTCGTGAACGCGATGAAGGAAGCCAGATAGTGCATCAGAAAAATTCCAGCAGAGTTCCAAGTCCAAATTTTTGATCTGTTAACCATCCAAGACTCACTCGAGCCCCTCGGGACCTCGACCAAATATACCAACAAGTCCTAAAACATCATACGGACTTAGTCGAACCCTCAAATCACATGAAACAATGCTAAAATCATGAATCACACCCCAATTCAAGCCTAATGAACTTTGAAATTTCTAATTTCTACAATCGGCTCCAGAACCTATCAAATCATGTTCGATTGACCTCAAATTTTGCACAAAAGTCACATTTCATATTACAGATCTATTCCAATTTCAAGAATCGTATTCTGACCCCTCGGTCAAACTTCCCAAAAATTCAACTTTCAACATTTCAAGCCTAATTCCTCTACAGACCTCCAAATAATTTTTCAGACACGCTCCTAAATCTAAAATCGCTATACGGAGTTATTGGAATCATCAGAATTAAATTCCGAGGTCGTTTACACATAAGTCAATATCTGATCAACTATTTCAACTCAAGCTTTAAACCTTGGAACTAAGTGTTCCAATTCATTCCAAAACCTCACCGGACTCGATCCAATTACCCCGGCAAGTCACACAACAACTGCAAAGCCCAATTTGAGCAGTAAATGGGTAAAGGGGTTGTAATACTCAAAACGACCGGTGGGGTCGTTACATTCTCCCCCACTTAAACATACGTTCGTCCTCGAACGTGCCAAGAGTTGTTTTCAAGCCATCGAATCATTGTTCCATCTTACCACACACATACTCGGGGGTGAACCCATGTCACCCTATTCCACATGAGCTTGACAATATAATACAACTTAAATCATTGATTTAACTTTAGCCCATAAACCTTGGAATTTAATTTCCAACCTTTAGAATTTCTTTCAGGACACGAATCTTACATTTACACCCTGTATGAGTTTGAACCAGCTGTATCAATCCATAACCATAACCATAACCACAGACATAATCACCTAACATATTACACAACTCGCATGCTCATAGCACCATTCCTGACCACAATGACTACTCCAAAACCAACCAAATACTAGTATTAAACCCATATCGAACCAAACCTCATCCCAAAACCTTCGTACACTGTTGATAATAAAAGAAACATGCAAAATTTCATGACCACTTACCAGATCAACAAGTCACGGAGCTCTCTCGCCCCAACCAGAACCATAATCACTTTTTGAGCCGACTCTGAATATTATACTCTCGAATATACCGAAATTAAACCTGATACTACTCATTCTAGGTCCAATGACCTTATATTACTAAACACAACTGTTCCATAGACATACCGCACCAATATAACTCAGAGCCACAACCCGTGCAATCCATGCACCAATAAGCAACAATTCAAATGTACCCAGTCATGTAAAATGACTCAAATGAGAGAATTTCCCCGCCATATTAACAAGTACCGCCACAACGAAATGCTGAAAATTCATCATACACCGTAGAACCATCACCCGATTCTAACACAAGGTTCATACCTTAACAGAACTCTGCTGCAATGCCTGACCCCAACCAAACGTTGGTCCATAATATATATACCTCGAGCCACCCCACTCAAAATCAATAACCACGGAGAGGAAAATGACAAAAATACCACACAAAACCTGAAAGGACATAGCCATTACACTATCGATCATGCAATACCCAAGTACTCAACACGCTCAAATTCCGCTATAAAGCTCAAATAGAACTGCACCATCTGTGCACATATCCAATGAATCACAACTCCGCATAGCATAAAGGAGTAACTCACAGATCATTTCAGAACACGAATAAGTTCAACATCAACCAAATGACACATCCCTCAACAATCGCAGTATGGAGCCAACCATTCCGGCTCGATGTAGAATACATATCTTAATTGGGCCTAACAATGGACCCCCAAATCAACTCGAGTTACCCACAAATAGATATAAATCCCTCCGAAAATCCATAATGACTGAATCACAATACATTCTAACATCTGGCTAGCTCCGGCCACAACTTAACAGTCCACAACCATGAAATAATTTTCTCCTGAGAACTCCCAAAACTCCAAATCCATAGAACATGCGAATCACCATATTTGATTCCATCTCCACCGCCGGAATTCCTAACACCTCTCTCATACACGATCATCCCATGAGAAATACTTTAAAAGTTCTTCCGTGCCACTTGGCAAAATTTGAATATCACCAGTCTATCAACCATGTGAGTACCACAATACTAATTAAACATCCGTAAGTCAAAATACAATGTGCCTTCTGAAATACGCACCCTCCTCATACACCTAGTAGTAATCGTATTCATCTAGTCATTTGGAACCGCCCATGTTGTCTAAGAATTTATGACCATTCTGCCCAAACTTCGTTACCTTTATTCAAGATTGAACTGCCACTTTGTACATGTAAATCTAACTTCCGCACAACACATAACATCTATCTTGTGAAAAGCACAAGAATCTCATTATCAACTCTGGTCACCAGCAAATTACATATCCAGTAAGTTAGAAACCTTTATCTTGTTTCCTTCCAAGAGGAAATCACAATACACAACACGTTTCTCACACCAGTAAAACAAATATCTGGTTCCAACTATGGTAGAAACCATCAAGAACACTTTGAAATCCATCTGCACATAACCAAGCTATTAGAACTAAATTCCTCTAACTCGACCAAATCACGTAGGTCACCAAACCCAAGAATATTACCACCAAAATATATGTAGAGTCTCATCACATCATAATTACCCATATAAATACCACAACCGAAAAACCCACTGTGAAAATACCTTATTTGAGTCTAAGGCCGTTTCATTCACCTTCCTGATACCAAAATAAAAAAAATCCATAATGATATACAAAAATGCCACAAGTCTCGATACCATCCAACTTAAATCTCAGATTTTAGCCGCAAACAAATCCTCCAACAATTCTCAATTGTTACATATAAATATCGAATCCATTAGAACTTTCTTGAGAATCACCCCGTTTGTTCAAATCTACATTACACCTCCCAAATGCGCCAAAAGACACTTGCCCCATTAGCACAACAGCTCTTAAAGAAGTAACTCTACTTTAATACCACCTATCAAATTCATACTCCGTGCATACTACATCTTTCACAAATAACAACTCACTTATATCATGATTTTCATATACTCATTAGTGCAATATAACCCGTAACCATGAATTTCCTTATTCGAGTCATCATCGATCTCAACTTTTGCAAGTCATAACTAACCCACAAGTATGCCTCAACCCAAAACTAAACCTTTACATATAATTATGAAATTGAATTATCAATAGTAGGCTCCCCCACTTGGCTCAAAGCCATAGATTAAAACATTCCATAACTCACAATACCAATACTCTATTACTGTCATAATGCCATAGTCAGTTCAACAAAACTTCTTCTCAAACTCAGGCAACGCCAACCCCTATATCATCCGCTAAGCTCGCAATCATTCTCTTGACACTCAAGTCAACTTTCTTAGCCAGATTCAAATTCAAATCTCCACACATATGCCCCACTGGCAAAAAAGAAACTCTCCACTCACATCATAAGGAATACACCTACGTAGATTACTCCACAGGGAATAACCCACCTGCTTAACCTCAAATTGGTATCTTGATATACCCTTTCGCAGTCACAATTACTATGCAATCACTTAGTCAATCTGAGTCCAAACTCACTAACCAAATACAAGAATTTAATTTGTCCCAAAATTTAACAATCGTGAAAGATCCTTCAAAACATTCACACTCTAGACTATACGTCACATTGAAATAAAAATCAAGCACCCAATGGCCTTCCTTTACATTTCAAGGAAACACTTCTCGTCACATTCAAATCGTCTTAACACATCCCGCAGTTACATCATACTCATCACAAAGCCATTCCACCGCTCATCGAGCCACAAATTCCACTGTAGGGTCATTACCGGACATATGAGTCCAATTGTATAGGTTACAACTGAAGCTACCTAGCTCAAGCTACGGTCTAACCATGGCCTCCAGTCCTCCAGACTGGCCCATCACCAAAACACAGAATACTCACCTCGAACCTCGTTCATAGAATCACAAGCCGGCGATGCACATCTGATACCGAGCGCTCATGTGCGGATACGAATACGTGGAAGGAATTTAAAGAGTTATGTCCCAAGATGAATCAATCCCGCATGATAAGGAAAGAAAAATGGAAAGTATATATCCTAAATGCCCTGTAGCCTCTCGAAGATAAGTATGGGCGTCATCATACCGATCCACAAGACTCTACTAGACACTTGCTCATGACTTATAGAACCTATGAACCTAGAGCTCTAATACAACCTTGTCACGACCCAAAATCCCACTAGTCGGGACGGCACCTAACCCAACCCGTTAGGTAAGCCAATTTCTAACTATCCAATTCTAATGAAATTAATTAAAAGAAAATATCTAAAACCAATACATCTCCCCAAAAACTGGTAATACAAATCATGAGTTTCTAAGAATAGAGTATACAGAGAGGAAATGAAATAATACATAGTCTGTTTGAATAATACAATAACAGAGCTTTTATAAATCTAAGGCTACCCTGAACAAGAGGCAGCTACAATAGAAATGCAGGTACATCTTCAGATACCGCAACCATCGAGCACAGCAGCAATGGCAACCAATATCTGTACGCAATGTGCAGAAGTGTAGTATCAGTACAACCGACCCCATGTACTGAGTAAGTAACAAACCTAGTTGTAGGTTGAAAGTAGTGACGAGCTTCTACCAAGGTCAGAGTCCAACTTCCATAACCAACAATAGTTCATAACAATATTAAACAAGTAATACCAGAAGTAACTCAGAGATAAAATGCTCAGCCAAATCATGATTTCAAAAATAGTTCTGCCTTTCAAGTACATCAATGAAAACCCGAATCGTATACCAAAGATTACCAAAAATATGAATAAGTTTGAAAACAGTAATTTTTTCCAAAATCCTTTCAATGATAAATAAAATATCTCATTTTCTTTCCCAGATAACCAGTGTAAAATAAATGCATCACTATGCCCACCTGACAACATGCGAGAGAAATCATGAATAATGTGATACCGTACAGCATGAGGAAAACACATCTCTATGCATATATGTCATGTGTGCATGTCAATGCAATGTATATCAGAGATTGCACTCGTGTACTCACACTCTCAGAGTACTCAATTTCATTATCTCGCATTCTCTCTCACTGCGCTCAGCACACTCAATCACTCAGCAATATACAATACCTACTGCGGCGTGCATCCCGATCCCTGTTTATAGTCGACTACGCTCACTAGGGGTGTAAAGACTCATGAGGGGCTCCTACAGCCCAAGCGCTATAAGCACGGACAACTTACGTGCTGCATGGACAACTCACATGCCATAATATAAATATCTGGATCCGCACGGCCAACTCACGTGCTATAATAATATCTGAATCCGCACGGCCAACTCACGTGCTATAATAATATCTGGATCTGCACGACCATCTCACATGGTGTATGGCCAACTCACGTGCTATAGTATAATATATATAAAGCCAACATGCCCTGCTACGACGTGCAGCCCGATCCCTAAAATATCCTCACAATCAGGTCCTCGGCCTCCCTCAATCATCAATCTCTCCAGTCTCTCTCTCATGGGATCACAATGTCATGAGAATAGCCTAAAATGATGATATGATGTATCAATAAATAACAACAGAGACTGAGATATGATATGCAAAGAAATGAATATGACTGAGTATGAATTTTCAATTTAAAATAAATATTTCACATCAATTTGACCTCTGTGGGTCCCAATAATACCGGCACATAGCCTCAACATGATTTTTAATATGCTTTTCAGTTCAATTTCTTTAACACGTAAAACTGCATGGAAAATGCCAAGATTATTTAACTACAAAATTCCACAGAAACAATTATGTCACAATTTCTATAGTGCACGCCCATCACCTAGCATGTGCGTCACCTCCCAACAATTTACGAAATACATATATTCAGGGTTCATACCCTCAACTCCAAGATTAGAAGAGTTACTTACCACGAACAAGCCAAATCCAATGCCGAGCAAGCTAAATAATGCTCCAGAAATCCCATTATGCGCATATTAACTTCCAAACGGCTCAAATCTAGTCAAAATAATTTGATTCAGCCCACAAAAATTATAGGAATTAATTCCATATCAAAATACTAATATTTTCCAAAAATCTGAAATTGCGCCCTAAAAATCACTTGTGGGTCCCACATCTCGGAATGCGGTAAAAATTACAA
This sequence comes from Nicotiana tabacum, assembly GCF_000715075.1. Taxonomy (NCBI): domain Eukaryota; kingdom Viridiplantae; phylum Streptophyta; class Magnoliopsida; order Solanales; family Solanaceae; genus Nicotiana; species Nicotiana tabacum. Next base: position 15,754,330 of record NC_134097.1, on the reverse strand, counting down.
AATCCGAACCCTCATTCAATCACAAATCCAACCATACCAAAATTACTTAAATCCGACCACAACTCGGCCTTCAAATCCTCAATCTAAACTAAGAGTGTTTCAAACGTTTCCAACTTAATTCACCAATTAAATAATAAAACCAACCATGGATTCGGGTAGTTTAACCAATATTGAATTAAGAACACTTACCCTTGAATTAAAAATGGAAAATGGGACGAAGTCCCATTTTTTGTAGTTAAACTTTCTGTCCAGGCCTCTCTTCTTCGCGAACGCGATAGGTCCCTCGCGTTCATGAAGCACAACTCGACTGCCCACAAATTTAACTCTTCGCGAACGCGAAAGTAGCTTCGCGAACGCGAAGATTTGCAAATCTTACCCTTCGCGAATGTGACCACGACTTCGCGAACGCGAAGCTTTACCATCTCAGACCTTCGCGAACGTGACCACCACCTCGCGAACGCATTGAACAAGAACCCGGGGTCCCCAATCGCCTCTCTCCTCTTCTTCGCGAATGCGTAACACCTCTCGCGTCCGCGATGCACACCCAGTCCACCCTTCGCGAACGCATTCTTCTCTTCGCGAACGCGAAGAGCAAATATTGCCAGCTTCTCGATTCCTCTTCGCGAACGCGAGGCTCCACTCGCGAACGCGATGAATGAAACCAGATGGTGCATCAGAAAAATTCCAGTAGAGTTCCAAGTCCAAATTTTTGATCTGTTAACCATCCAAGACTCACTCGAGCCCCTCGGGACCTCGACCAAATATACCAACAAGTCCTAAAATATCATACAGACTTAGTCAAACCCTCAAATCACCTCAAACAACACTAAAATCATGAAATTACTCCCCAATTCAAGCTTAATGAACTTTGAAATTTTTAATTTCTACAATCGACTCCAGAACCTATTAAATCACGTCCGATTGACCTCAAATTTTGCACACAAGTCACATTTTATATTACAGACCTATTTCAATTTCCAGAATTGGATTCCGACCCTAATATCAAAAATTCAACCCCCGGTCAAACTTCGCAAAAATTCAACTTTCGACATTTCAAGCCTAATTCTTTTACGGACCTCCAAATAATTTTCCGGTTACGGTCCTAAGTCCAAAATTACCATACGGAGCTATTGGAATCATAAAAATTAAATTCCGAGGTCTTTTACACATAAGTCAATATCTGGTCAACTATTTCAACTTAAGCTTTAAGCCTTGGAACTAAGTGTTCCAATTCATTCCAAAACATCACCGGACCCGAACCAATTGCCCCGGCAAGTCACACAACAACTGTAAAGCCTAATTTGAGCAGTAAATGGGTAAACGAGGATGTAATACTCAAAACGACCGGTCGGGTCGTTACACGAGTCCTCGGCTTTATTCAGTCATCAATCTCTCCAGTCTCTAAGGCTCACAATGTCATGAAACTAGCCCAAAATGATGATATGATATATCAATAAATAACAACAGAGACTGAGATATAATATGCAATGGACGAATATGAGTGAGTACGAAATTATAATTTAAACAAATAATTCAACAGCAACACGACCCCATGGGTCCCAAAATTTCGGCACATAGCCTAGACATGATCTTTAATAAGAGCCTCAGCTTAATTTCTCTAACACGTGGAACATGTTCAGATAATAACATGATTCTTAAATTTTACAACTTCGCATGATTTATTCAAGTCACAATTTCTATGGTGCACGTCCACATGCCCGTCACGTATCGTGTGTCACCTCCAACCAATTTATATTATACCAAATTCGGAGATTCATACCCTCAAAACCAAATTTAGAAGTGTTACGTACCTCAACCGATGTAAGTCTTTATTCCTCTATGCCCTTGCCACGAGAATTGATCTTCGAAAGCCTCGTATCTAGCCACAATTAATTTGATTCCGTCAATGCGAATTATAGAAAATTAATAGTAGCTAAAAGGGCTTATCTCTCTCTGTCTCTAATTAAATAAGCCCTTGAAAATGGTCCAGGCAAGTCAAATAAGAGAAGAGCTTGTCAAGTTAGCTAAAGAGGACCTGCCTAAAACCAATATAAGGAAAGGACACCATTAATGGTGTAAAGACCTCTCCAAAGATTGAAGGCAAGTCATCCTTGGCTACCAAATAAGCTTCTTTTCATCATGCTAGACCTCTCATTTGTCTTCTGATCTCTCGATAAAGGGTAACCTAGTGTATGAGGTATCCTGCATTCATGCAGTGTTCGAGGGCCACCACCCCAAGGGGTGCAATTTACTCAGCCTACATTGTCGCAAGCATCGTGGTTGATTCCACGGCTCAAATACGTAACCTATAGGTCATACGGGTATAACTTTACCGTTACTTCTAAGTCTCCCTATTCTCTATCTTCTCTCTCGATCTCACGATAAATTAGCAGAAGAGAAAGTTTTGCATGAAAGAGAAGAGCATGTCAAGATAGCCAAGGAAACTGCCTGAAACCAAAGCAAAAATGGTGTAATCAAAACACCTTTTAAAAATAATGGAGCAGGCAAGTCATCCTTGGCTACTAAACAAATATGACTCTCCTCTTCATGTAAGATCTCTCTTCTTTATTGAGATCATGATTACTATATTGATAGTTATCCATGCATTTATAGCCATAGACAAAATAGTAATGGAGAACTTAGCATCTCTCTAGCCTATAGTTGCTTTATGTTTTTCCTTTTTATTTCTATGACATTGTTCTCTTCAGCTACATTATCTGACTTTCTAATAGGAATAAGTTCTCTTTATTTGTAAGTACACTTTCACTTATCAGTTTATCTCAATTTTTTTAGTTCATATGTGCAAGAGTTTGGTTTCCAGACAGAGTGAGGAGAATAATGAAGGGCAAGTTACATATTTTGGTCAGTCTGCCAAAAATATTACATTTGCTAGTCAATATATATAATACATATATTATACATTAATGTACAAAAAATATAATTTTACCGGTTATTATTTTTGGGAGCGTCCATACTATGTAGCTTTTCTAATAATATAATAAATAGAAAGTAAACGAGCTATGCTATATCCGTAGTGTTTGATGTCCTTGGGAATTTTGACTAATTATCTATTCTTAAAGAATCTGATAAACTCGAATATTGATAAAATCTGTGAAATCGAAAGCCAGAAGGAATAGAAAGAAAGTCCATGCCACTAAATGAGGTATTGGGAGTGACATATTGTCACAAAACAAAATTACATGTCGTGATGGCGCCCATCTAAATACTAGGCAAGCCGATAACCTCAATAAATCACTATAATCTTATAAGTTTGAAAACATAATATTTAGATATAATAGAAAACATCCCACAAATACTGATACAAATACACTCCCAAAATCCGGTGTCACTGAGTACATGGGCATCTAAATGATAACATAGTCTGACTGATAAAATATTATCTGGAAATATAGAACAGTACAAACAACTGGAAGGAAAGGGAGAAAAGGTCTGCGAACGCCAAGCAGCTACCTCGATAGTCTGCAATAGATAAAGCATCGAAATCTAGCAGTCGCCGTATACGGAATACATGGATCTGCACATGAAATGTAGAGTATAGTATGAGTACAACCGACTCCATGTACTCAATAAGTAACACGACTAACCTTTGGGCTGAAAGTAGTGACGAGCTCAACAGGTACAGTCCAGTATAGAAATAACAGTATAGAAATATAGGCATGCTTTCAAGTTCGATAGTTAAACTCAGTACAAGTAAAATAGATCAATTCTGAATGATATGAGGAATATGACATCTCTATATCTACATGCCAATGTACATGTTGTATGTGATGCACCTCAGTGGAAACCTCGTGTATTCACACTCTCAAAATACTCAATCACCCAATACTGTATTTGGCCAATCCATCCCATGGAAGATGCATCCCAAATATAATATCAACTGACAATCAGTCGTTCAGTACTGTGTAGTGCTAATCCAGCCCAGGGAAGATCCATCCCTTAATATAGATAATTAGGCAAGATCCATGCCAGGAAAAATCCATCCCAAAATGTAAATGATTCGGGCAAGATCCATGCCCCCAGAAGCTCCATCCCTCAATATAAATGCTTCGGGCAAGATCCATACTCAGGGAACAACCATCCCTCAATATAAAATCAATTGCTCTCACTGTGGGGGTGCAGACTATGAAGGGGCTCCTTCATCCCAAACACTATAATAATAAGCCATTTAGGCCTGTTGTGGCGTGCAACCTGATCCCATAACAATAAAGCCTATAAGGCCTCCTGTGGCGTTTAACCCCGATCCATATAATAACAAATATATATATAAAGCTAATATGGCCTGCTACGGCATGCAACTCTATCCCATAAATATCACTCAGAATCTCTAGTCTCTCGAGCTTACAATGACATGAAACTCATCCCGACATGATGATATGATGTATCAATGAATGATAATAGAGACTGAGATATGATATGTAAATGATGGATGTGACTGAGTACAAAATTATAATTTAAATATATAATTCAACAGCAACACGACCCTGTGGGTCCCAAAAATACAGGCACCTAGCTTAAATATGATCTTTAATATAAGTCTCAACTCAATTTCTCTATGGCAAACTGGAACAACACCTGTGATCACGGCATCTGATGACTCGGCCTTAGGCCTAGCTGGAAAAGCATAAAATCGGGTTGGGCCCCACCACTCGGAGTTATATCTCTAAGACGGCCCCTAACTGACTAGCCTCCACCTTTAACAACCTGACCTCTACCTCTAACTGTCTGACCCCTGCCCCTAGCTGGCCGGGCGGGCAGTGGAGCAACCGGTGCCATAATATCGGCACGAGAATCCTGCTGAGATCTGTTGCTCGACAACTTAAAGCAATACCTCCTGATGTGACCAATGTTCCCACACTCATAACACCCATCATGTTGTTGTGCATGCTGAAGCTGAAGCTGACCCGAACGGGCCAGATAACCGCTGTAGTGACTCTCGAGTGGTGGTGCACTAATAGGAGCTGAATGTGCACTAAATGTTGGCTGCCCAGAGTAAGGCATAATATGACCGTGACTCCCTGAAGCACCGTGAGAAGCCTGAAGTACTGAATAAAATGTCCTGGGAGAATGACCCCTACCATAAGTACCCATGCCTCCAGATGAGGTGCTTCTGAAATTACCGGAATGAAGGGGCCTCTTATCTGACACTGGCCCTCTTTCCTGAGCACGAACTAACTCGATCCGCCTAGCAATATTCACAGCTGTCTGGAAGAAAATATCACTCCATGTCTCCTTGGCCATCTGAAGCTTGATAGTATAAGTGAGTCCATTAATGAATCTCCTCACTCTCTCATTTTTAGTAGGAATAAAGACGATGACATGACGTGTTAAGTCCACAAATCGAGTCTCATACTGGGTAACAGTCATACTACCCTACTGGAGACGCTCAAATTGCCTACGGTATTCCTCTCTCAGTGTAATAGGAACAAAATTCTCCTGAAATAGCTGTGAGAATTGCTCCCAGGTAAGTGCAGGTGAATTCGCTGGTTTAGCAAGAACATAATCTCTTCACCACCTCTTGGCGGAACCAGCCATCTGAAACATAGCAAAATCGACTATGTTGCTTTCAACTATTCCCATGTTCCGCAATACCTCATGGCAATAGTCAAGATAATCCTGTGGGTCCTTAGAAGGTGTACCACTGAAGTGAACAAGAAAGAGCTTATAAGTAAACTTGTCCAATCTCAATAAGGCCTCAGAAGACATGGCGGGCCTATCACCGGCCTGTGCCGCAATAACTGGCTGAACTATCCCAACTGGCCGGGACTGATGGAGCCTGATACTGAGAGCCATCTACTCCGGGGCAGGAGTAGTAGGACTTTGTGCTTCTGCCCCAGCCTGTGAGACGGTTGGTGCCACTGGAAATATACCATTCTAGGCCACACCCTCCATAAGGCTCACCAAATGGACTAGAGCATCTTGAAGCACGAGAGTAGCTATAAATCCTTCCGGGACACAACGGGTGTTGCTGCTCGAGATCGAGGCTGGGTTATGCATCTGCCTCTGCCTCGGTCTCTGGTGCGACCTCGACCTCTACCACTGGGGGCTCTGGTCCCTATCCGCCCGTAGATGTATTATGTGTTCTCTCCATCTGCGAGAGAATAAGAATAGGAGAGTTCAATCGTCAATGATAGAATAAAATCGCACGACAGAGAAGAAAGAAGTGATAATGTTCCTAAACTTCATAGCATCTGGAAGATAAGCACATACATCTCTGTACCGATCCTTCAGACTCTACTAAGCTTGCTCGTGACTCGTGAGACCTAACTAACCTAGTGCTCTAATACCAAATTGTCACGACCCAAAATTCTCACCTTCGGGACCGTGATGGCGCCTAACATCTCATTTGCTAGGCAAGCTAATGTTAGAATAAACTTTAACCATTTTTAACAATTCATCTTAATTAAATTGTAAAGAAACCAAATAATTGGAATAATAACTAAATTATAGTAAACAAACCAAAATGATAACGATGTCTAAATACCATCCCAGAACTTGATTTACAAGTGCACGATCTTCTAGAATAATACAAATAAGAGTCTAAATAAAAATAAAGTTGTCTGATAGAAAGCACACAGCTAAGATAAAGTAGAAGGGGACTGTAACGATCCGACTGGTCGTTTTGAATATTTACACTGCTTTCAACTATTTGAAGTCTTGAATAACTTCCAAACAAGGTATTATGACTTGTGTGAATTGTCGGTTTTGGTTTTAAGGTATTTCGAAGTTAGCTTGGAAGAATAAAATTTAATGTTGGAAGCTTAAGTTGAAATAGTTAACCGAATGGTGACTAACATGTAAACGACTCCGGAATAGAGTTTTGATGATTCCAATAGCTCTGTATGGTTATTTTGGACTTAGAAGTGTGTCCGAAAAATTATTTGGAGGTCCGTAGTGGAATTAGGCTTGAAATGTCAAAAGTTGAATTTTTTGAGAAGTTTGACCGGGGGTTGACTTATAGATATCGGGGTTGAAATTCGATTCTAAAAATTATATTACCTCAGTTATGTCATTTATGACTTGTGTGCAAAATTTGAGGTCAATCAGACTTGATTTGAATAGGTTCCGACGTCGTTTGTGGAAACTTGAAATTTCAAAGTCCTTGAATTTGGGGTATGATTCGTGCTTTTAGCATTGTTTGAGGTGATTTGAGGGTCCGACTAAGTTCGTATGGTGTTTTAGGACTTGATGGTTTGTTTGGTTGAGGTCCCAGGGGGCTCGAGTGAGTTTCAGGGGGTTAACAGATCATTTTTGGCCTTGGTGAGATTACTGATATCTGCTGCTGCCTTCTTCTGGTTTCCTTATAAGTGATCGCATAGGTCCATCCGCGACCACGTAAGCTTATTTGGGGCAGGGATATTTTATTCTATGCGGTCATGGAGGAAGGAACACGATCGCGTAAGTGTATTAGGTTATGCTTCGCAAACGCGTGGATGAGGTCGTGTTCGCGTAGAAAGATTTGAGCAGTGGATGAGGGGAGGAAATTGCTCTACGCGATCGCGTGGGTCTGAACGCGTTCGCGTAGGTTTGAGAGGTAGTGTTCCACGTTCGCGTGGAGTCAACCACGTTCGCAAAAGGCCAAATTTGGGGGCAGCCTCTTTTGTACTGCGCGATCGCGTAAACTAATCCACGATCGCATAAGGTCAATTTTTGGCAGTGGAAATGTGCGCTTCACGATCGCGTGACTTGGTCCGCGATCGCATAGAAGAGAGGTCTGGACAGAAATTTTAAGTTCTAAAAATGGGACTTTGTCCCATTTTCCATTTTTAACGATTTGGAGCTCAGATTGAGGCGGTTTTTGGGAGATTTTCAGAGAAAACAACGGAGTAAGTGTACTTAACTCAATATTGGTTAAATTATTCGAATCCATGGTTGTTTTTATCATTTAATTTGTGAATTAAGTTGGAAAAGTTTGAAAATCCTCTTGGATAAATTTGAGGATTTGAGAGCCGAATTGTTATCGGAATTTAGTAATTTTGGTATGGTTAGACTCGTGGTTGAATGGACGATCATATTTTGTAGCTTCTGTTGAGTTCCAAGACGTGGGGCCCACATGCAATTTTTGGAGTTAAAATTTGGATTTTTATGGAAAAATTATATTTCCATATGGAATTAATTCCAATAAATTAGATTGACTGAAACGAATTAATTGTGTCTAGATTTGAGACGTTTGGAGGCAAATTCACGAGGCAAAGGCATACAGGAGTAAAATATTACACGGTTTGAAGTAAGTAACACTTCTAAACTTGGTTCTGAGGGTATGAATCCCCGAATTTGGTAGGATATAAATTGTTTGGAGGTGACACTCATAATAGGTGACGAGCATGTGGACGTGCACCATATAATTTTTGTCTTGAATAAATCTTGTCAGTTGTAAAGATTAAAGAATCATGTTATTATCTGCACATATTTGAGAAATTGAGGTGAGACTTTTATTAAAGATCATGTGTAGGCTACATGCCGATATTTTGGGACTCATGGGGTCGTATTGCTGTTGAATTAATTATTTCAAAAATATACATTTCACACTCAGTCATATTCGTCCATTGTGAGGATATTTATGGGATCGAGCTGCGCGCCGCAGCAGGCCATATTGGCTTTATATATGTTATTATTAAATGGATCGGGGCTGCCCGCCTGCAACAGGACAAAATGGCTTTATACATTATTATTGTTCTGGATCGGGGTCGCCCGCCTACATCAGGCCTTATTGGATTTACTATTTTATGGATCGGGGTTGCCCGCCTACAGCAGGCCTTATAGGCTTTCTTATTATACGGATCGGGACTGCCCACCTGAAGTAGGCCACATTGGCTTTGTATTACTCTTGGGCTGAAGGAGCCCTTACGGAGTCTCTACACACCCCCAAGGAGCGTAGATGATTATATATATTCGGGATGGACTTCTCAGGGCATAGACTTGCCTTACTTACTGATTATATATATATATATATATATATATATATATATATATATATATATATTCAGGATGGATGTTTCCCAGGGCATGGACTTTCCTTACTTATTTGTATTGTAATGAATTTACATAGACATGGATCTTGTCCGTATCATTTATATTTGGGGATAAATTATCCCAGGGCTGGATTAGCCTTATACGGTACTGAATGATTGACTGTCAGTCGATGTGTATATATATACAGGTTGGAATACCCCTAGGCTGGATTGGCCATAAACAGTACCGAGTGACCGGATAATTTATGACTAGTATTTACATGCGGTCTTTCTACTGAGAAGTCATATTCCTCATATCATGCAGTATTGATCTATTTCACTTGTACTGAGTTTAACGGTAGAACTTGAAAGCACGCCTACATTTCTGTACCATTAGTTATACTAGACTGTACCTGCGGAGCTCATCATTTCTTTCATCCCAGAGGTTAGTCTTGTTATTTATTGAGTTGGTTGTACTCACACTACACTCTGCACCTCGTGTGCAGATCCAGGTGCTTTCGGACACATAGATTGTTAGATTTCAGAGTACTATTAGTTGGAGACTATCAAGGTAGCTGCTTGGTATCCGCTGACCTTGTCTCTCTTTTCTTCAGTTATTGTACTGTTCTATACTTTCAGACAGTGGTTATTTTTACCAGTCAAACATTGTATTCATATTAGATGCTCATGTACTCAGTGACACCGGGATTTGGGAGTGTTATATTTGAAATTGTGAGATTTTTTCCGCTAAATTTAATTATTTTGTTTTCAATTTAAAAGAAATGGTAGTTTATTGAGATTTTCGACTTTCCTAGTATTGAGATAGGCGCCATCACGACAGGTGAGATTTTGGGTCGTGACAAGTTGGTATCAGAGCCCTAGGTGACATAGGTCTCACGAGTCATGAGCAGGTTTAGTAGGGTCTTGCAGATCGGTACGAAGACGTCTATACTTATCTTCGAGAGGTTGCCGAACCCTTAGGAGAATTTCACTTTCTTGTATTCTGTTGTGCGAACTTGTTGATTCCGGAAACTAAAAATCATGTTATTCTATTCTCTCACAGATAGTGAGGAGACGTACTGCCGAATCGGACGGTCAGCCACCAGTGCCACCAGTTAGGGCCATAAGAGGCCGGGGGCGTGGTAGAGTCCGAGGTTGAGGTTGAGGTGTAGCCCGTACCATGGTGGGACCAGCACCTGTACTACAACCATTTCCACCAGCTCAGGCACCAGCTGTGTCCATTGAGATTCCCGGCCTTCAGGACACTTTGGCCTAGATATTAACAGTTTGCACTGGCCTCGATCAAGCTGCACCTGCCACTTCGCAGGCTAGGGGAGGTACTCATACCCTTGTTGCCCGTACTCCAGATCAGGTAGTATAGGGACTTCAGATACCGGGAGCATTACCAGCCCAGCCCGTTGCAGTCGCTCAGGCCCCGGGTTCCTGTTATGACAGATGATGAGCAAAGAAGACTTGAGAGATTTGAGAGGCTTCGACCTCTACCATTTAGCGGTGCTGAGTCAGAGGATGCTCAGGGTTTTCTGGATAAGTGCCAACGGATGCTTCGGACGGCAGGTATTTTAGAGACAAGTGGGGTCTCGTTCACTACTTTTCAATTTTTTGGGACTACCTTTAGATGGTGGGAGGCTTATGAGAGGAGCAAGTCGGTTGGTGCAGTACCACTTACATGGCAAGAGTTCTCCATTCTCTTTTTGGAGAAGTATGTGCCGCAGTCTTGCAGAGAGGAGCTGCGCAGACAATTTGAGTAGTTACCTCAGGATGGCATGTCCGTGACGCGGTACGAGATGAGATTTTCTGAGTTAGCTCGTCACGCAGTTTGGTTGGTTCCCACTGATAGGGAGAGGATTAAGAGGTTCATTGATGGCCTCACGTATCAGCTGCGGTTGCTTATGACTTGGGAGAGGGTATCTGGTGCCACTTTTGACGAGGTGGTTGACATTGCTCGACAGATATAGGTAGTCCGTAGCCATGAGCATGGTGACAGGGAGGCTAAGAGGCCCCGAGGTTTGGGCAGTGTTGGTGGGGTACCTTCTGGAGGGCAGTTCTACCACAACAGGGGTCGTCCAGTTCATCATGGTGCATCATCCAGCTATGTTTCATATAGTTTTCATCAGAGTCAGTCATCTCTCAGTGCACTTCCAGCCCCGAGTACGCTCTGTGCACCATCAGTTCAAGGATCATATATATCAGGCCCTTCTGGTATTCATTTTGGTATTCTTCGAGATGGCATGCTATGAGTGTAGAGAGCTAGGCCATGTAAGGAAATATTGTCCCCATCGTACGCGAGGTACAGTTCAGCAGAGGAGTTATGATACTACTTCTGCACCAGTTGCTCCACCACCCGCTCAACCTGCTTAGGGTGGAGCCCAGTCAGCTAGGGGTCGCCCAAGAGGGGGAGGCAGATCCGGTGGCGGTCAGGCCCGATTTCATGCTTTTCCTGCCAGGCCAGATGCTGTTGCCTCAGATGCAGTGATCACATGTATTGTTTCAGTGTGCCACAGGGAGACTTCTATATTATTTGACCCTGGTTCCACTTATACATATGTATCATCATATTTTGCTCATTATCTGGATATGCCCTATGAGTCCTTAGTTTCACCTGTTCATGTATCGACGCTGATGGGCGCGATACTATAATTGTGTACCGGGTGTATCAGTTGTGTATGAGAATTATTGGGGGACGAGACCAAAGTTGGTCTTTTATTGCTTAGTATGGTCAATTTACATATTATCTAGGTATGGTGAGATATCAAATGTTTTGTTATATGGCCTTGGGCCAAGTGGGGGAGTCCGCTATCTACGATTTGATTGCGCTTTATGAGTATATGAAAATTGTGGTATGAGTGAGTTGTTATTTGTGAATGATGTAGTGCGCACGGAGTATGAATTTGATAGGTGGTATTAAAGTAGAGTTATTTCTTTGAGTATTGATGTGCTAATGGGGCACGTGTCTTTTGGCCCATTTGGGCGGTGTAATGTGGATTTGAACAAAGGAGGTGACTCTCGAGAAAGTTCTAATGGATTCAAGATTAATATGTAACAATTGAGAATTTTTGGCGGATTTGTTTATGGCTAAAATCTGATATTTAAGTTGGATGGTGTCGAGACTTGTGGCATTTTTGTATATCATTATGCATTTTATATTTCGGCATCAGAAAGGTGAATGAAACGGCAGTAGACTCAAATAATGTATTTTCAGAGTGGGTGTTTCGGTTGTGGTATTTATAGGGGTAATTATGATGTGGTGAGACTGTATAGATGTTTTGGTGGCAATATTCTTGGGTTTTGATGACCTACGTGGTTTGGTTGAGTTAGAGGAATTTAGTTCTAATAGCTTGGTTATGTGCAGATGGATTTCAAAGTGTTCTTGATAGTTTCTACCATGGTTTGAACCAAATATTTTCTACTAGTGTGGGAAACGTGTTGTGTATTGTGATTTCCTCCCGGAAGGAAGTAAGAGGAAGGTTTCTAACTAATAAGGTATGTAATTTACTAGTGACTAAGAGTTGATAATGGCCTTGTGTTTGTCGCATGATGGCATAATAGATGTGGTATGTTGTACGGGAATAGGATTTACATGTACAAGGTGACAGTTCAAGTTTTGAAGAGAAGGTAACGAATGTTAGACAACATGGTCAGTTTCAGATATTTCAATGAATGTTATAACTGCTCGGTAGTTCCTGAGAAAGGTGCGCATTTCGAAAGAAGCGTTGTGTTCTGACTTTTGGATGTCATTGGTATTACGATACTCACCTAGTTAATAGACTACTGATATAGGAGTTATTGATATGTGGAACAGAGGAATTATGGAAATACTCCTAGTGGGATGATCGTGCATGAAGGATGTGATAGCCATGCGGGTGCTGGAGTTGTGATCATTTACAGTGGTTCATGTGTACTTATTTGATTGCTCCTGTATGATATGCTTGGATTAGAGGCCTGTGAGCATGCCGGGCGGATTATGTTATTGGTACGTGAGTTGTCCGTGCGGATCCATGTATTGATATTTTTGTCACGTGAGTTGTCCGTGCGGGTACAGATATTTATATTATTGGCACGTGAGTTGTCCGTGCGGGTTTAGATATTAATACTATAGCACGTGAGTTGTCCATGCGAGTGATGTTAATGTGAGCTCTAGAAGAGCTGGTTACTATTATTAAATTTGTGTGTCTTGGTTCTAATATATATAATGAGCTTATAACATTACGGCTGTAGTAGTGCTTGTTGAACTTGCAATCTGGTTCTTTTCCTTGAGACATCTCCCATATTTGGGTACATGGATTGTGCAGTAGTGGATGGAGTTATATTGACGCGGCGTGTCTGTGGGATAGTTATGTTTAATAATATAAGGTGATTAGATCTAGAATGGGTACTATCAGGCTTGATTATGGTATATTCAAGAGGATTATGGTTCAGGTTGGGGCAAGAGAGCTTCATGGCTAGTTGATCTGATGAGTGGTTAGGAGTTTTTGATTGTTTCTTTCATCATTGGCAGTGTACGAAGGTTTTGGAATGAGGTTCTGTTGAATGCGAGGTTTTAATACTTGTACTTGGTTGGTTTGGAGTAATTACTGTGATTGTGGTCGGGAATGGTGCTGCGAGCATGTGAGTTGTGTAGTATGTAATGTGAGTATATCTGGGGTTATGGCTATGGCTTGATACAGATTGTTCAGACTTATACGGTGTGTGAGATTTAGATCTTAGAAAGAATTCTGGGTGTTAGAAATTGGGCTCCAGTGGAGGTCTGTAGTCCAGCCTCGTCCGAAAAATTATTTGGAGGTCTGTAGTGGAATTAGGCTTGAAATGCCGAAAGTTTTGATGATTCCATTTTCCATTTTTAACGATTTGGAGCTCAGATTGAGGCGAGTTTTGGGATATTTCCTGAGAAAACATCGGGGTAAGTGCTCTTAACTCAATTTTGGTTAAATTACCCAAATCCATCACTGTTTTTATCAGTTAATTGGTGATTTAAGTTGGAAAATTTTGAAAACCCTCTTGGATAGATTTGAGGGTTTAATTATTATTGGAATTTAGTCATTTTGGTATGGTTAGACTCCTGGTTGAATGGGTGTTCATATTTCGTAACTTTCGCCGGATTCCGAGACGTGGGCCCCACGGGCCATTTTTGAGTTAATTTCGAATTTTTATGGAAAAATGTAGTATTTTCTTATAGAATTAATTCTATAATTATTTTTGACTGTATCGAATTAATTATGACTAGATACGAGTCGACCGGAATCGAAAAATCGAGAAAAAAGCATACTACTTGGTTAAATTGGAGCAAGTCGAGGTAAGTGACTTGTCTAACCTTGTGTGGGGGAAATTTTTTCTAGGATTGGTATTGATATGATTATTGAAATGTGTTGAAAGTCGTGTACACGAGGTGGCGAGTATGTACATGGGTCAAATGTGAAAGACTATATTTTTATATTGTGTAGATCACTGTTGCGCATTTATTAAATTATTTTATCTTCCTATATTCTTCATCATTGATCTGAAATATATACTTTAAATTTGTTTGACCTTTTTATGCTAATTGTTTTACCTGTTTAGTTGAAACTTGATTTCTTTTATACTGTGCATTATTTGAAGGTTGATTTTCTTTAAATTAAATAATATTAATATGAAGTATTTGATATTTTTTTATAATTGATATTAAAGCAACGTATTAAAGATTTCGAAATATTATTTTCCTAAATTATTTATTCCTGAATATTTTCGTAAAATTTTTATACTCATTGTGATGGAGCCGTGAGCTCTTTATTGTGGAAAAATATTGTTGTTGAATTGTTTTGGCAAGTTAAATTATTTGAGCACTTGAGGTGCATATTGTGATATTGATACGCATGCGGTGATATAAGGTCTGGGTATTGAAACGCATGCGGTGAGATAAGGGTGGCTTGATACGCGTGGCTAGTAGGGCAACTACTAGAAGTCATGCGGTGTGATAAGGATGGCTAAAACGCGGGATGCTATTTCGGGAAAAATATTTTCTTTAAAATAAATTGTGAAGGCTCCCGCGGTGAGATAAGGAAATGAGATATTGTGAATTTATTTATGATTTGGGACTACGAGGCGGTACCTCGTGAGTGCCCTTGTTTATATTGATTTATGGCCACAGTTGCCTTTGATTATTTGTTGTGATTTCATAAAGTTGAAAGGAATTCTGTTTTGATTCCACGAGATATTATTTGCCATTATTTTGTATAATTAAATGGTGACATGCTACTTGATTCATTTTCATTGTCATTTTATTTTATTATATTGTTAAACATATTACCATGCAATTATTATTTTCCAGAAGGGCCTGATCTGATCTCGCCACTACTCTACCGAGGATCCGCTGTGGTGTACTCATACTACGCTTCTGCACATCTTTTTGTGCAGATCCAGGTACTCCTTACCAGCCCCAACATCAGTGAGTTACCTGTGCACGGAGACTTTGAGGTATATCTGTCAGCGTCTGCAGACTCCGACGTCCCCTTCTAACATTATTGTGTTGCTTCCTTATTTTCTTTAGACCTTGATATATATAGAGACATTGAGGATAAATTCTTAGAAGCTTGTGACTTATTTCTACCGGGTTTTGGGAATTGAAATTGTTTGAATTGTAGTTTATTTATTTCAGATTTAAATTTTTATTCTGCATTGATAGGCTTACCTAGTCTTAGAGACTAGGTGTCATCACGACATCCTACGGAGGGAATTTGGGGTCGTGACAAGCAGAACAGAATGGATTTATATGTTATTATTATTCTGAATTGGGGTTGCCCGCCTGTAGTAGGCCTTATTGGCTTTACTATTTTATGGATCGGGGATGCCCGCCTACAGCAGGCCTTATAGGCTTTGTTATTATACGGATCGGGATTGCCCGCCTGCAGTAGGCCACATTGGCTTTGTATTACGCTTGGGCTGAAGGAGCCCCTCCGGAGTCTGTACATACCCCCAGTGAGCGTAGATGATTATATATATTCAGGATAGACTTCATAGGGCATGGACTTGCCTTACATACTGATTATATATATATTCGGGATGGATTTTTCCCAAGGCATGGACGTGCCTTACTTATTTGTATTGTCCGTATCATTTACATTTGGGGATAAATTACCCCAGGGGTGGATTAGCCTTATACGGTACTGAATGACTGACTGTCAGTCGATGTGTATATATATACGGGTTGGAATACCCCTGGGCTGGATTGGCCATAAACAGTACGAGTGACCGGATAATTTGTGACTCGTACTTACATGAGGTCTTTCTACTGAGATGCCATATTACTTATTGAGTTGCTTGTACTCATACTACACTTTGCACCTCGTGTCCAAATCCAGTGCTTTCGGACACGGAGATTGTTAGCTTTCAGAGTACTATCAGTCGGAGACTATCAAGGTAGCTGCTTGGCGTCCGCTGACCTTGTCTCTCTTTCCTTCAGTTATTATACTGTTCTATACTTTCAGACAGTGTTTTTTTATTTTTATCAGTCAAACATTGTATTCATATTAGACGCTCATGTATTCAGTGACACTGAATTTTGGGAGTATTATATTTGAAATTGTGAGATTTCCTCTGCTGAATTTAATTATTTCATTTTCAAATTTAAAAGAAATGGTAGTTTATTGAGATTTTTTGCTTGCCTAGTATTGAGATAGGCGCCATCATGACATATGAAATTTTGGGTCGTGACATGGACTTCAATGTTGTGAACGTCGTGCAACTATACCTCAAGTCTCCTCTGATAGCTAAATTCGAGCGAATCTACAGTACGTCGCTAGGACCAACTCCGGTATCTGCACAAGAAGTACAGAGTGTAGTATGAGTACAACCGACCCCATATACTCTGTAAGTGCCGAGCCTAACCTCGACGAAGTAGTGACGAGGCTAAGGCAGGTCGCTTACATTAACCTGTACACAATAATAATAATAATAATAATAATAATAATAATAATAATAATAATAATAATAATAATAATAATAATAATAATAATAATAATAAAAGAAGTAAGACCGATAAATCATATCAATAGTTGAAGTCAATTCAGCAGTTATAAACCTTCAATTAATTTCCTTTGCGGCGTGCAACCCGCTCCAACAACATAGAATAAAATCCGTTGCGGCGTACAACCCGATCCAACAATATAATCTTTCAATTAAAATCTGTTGCGGCATGCAACCCGCTCCAACAATATAAACTTAAAATAAATCCGTTGCGGCATGCAACCCGCTCCAACAATATAATTTAACAACTCTTAAATATAAAAATACTCCAATAAATACCACATTTAATAGAAAATTATTAGGCAACAAAAGATACAATAATTGTGATTTATTTGGGAAACAAGTAATGACAAGTAGCAATTAATTGTGAAAATTAGGGAGAAAATAGGTAATTTAATATTTAATGTGCTAAAAGTCAAATAGCAATTAATATACATAATTCAAATAAGCATGTAGCAATTATAGCATGAATTCAAGACATAATATTAGACAAGAAATGTGAAAAAAATAATTAATATAATAATTAATTCATGATTTAAAATAATTTATGATTTTTAGATAAATATGCAAACAATCAATTTGACAACGTATAGGCACTCGTCACCTCGTCTATATGTCGTTACACATAAAATTTACGAAACAAATAACTCAAGGGTTTTATTCTCTCAATTTAAGGTTAGCCACGAAACTTACCTTACTTCGCAATTCAAGTGATTACTCGACCACAACTTTTCCTTTCGAATTAGCCCCCAAACTAATCAAACCTATCAAATTATTGGCCAACAATTCAATTGGAACTTTAGAAATTTTTCACATTTCAAAAGAGATTTCATTTAAGTCATTTTCGGAAAAGTCAATCAAAAGTCAACGTGGGGCCCACTTTTCGGAACCCAACGAAAAAATTACGAAATCGGACACCAGTTCCGGTACGAGTTCAACCATACTAAAATTATCGAATTCGGACATCAGATTGTCTTTAAAATACTAAGTTTCGGTTTTAGAAAGTTTTACAAAAATTTCAATTTCTTCCATGTAAATCCGGAAGCCGTAGAAGTGAGGACGATCGCATCTGCGATTATGGCACCGCAGAAGCAGGAGCGCTCCTGCATCCCAAGCTTCTCAGAAGTGAAGCTTCTCCCCTGGTCTCAAAGTTGTAGAAGCGACACTGCCTCCGCAGAAGCGATCACGCACCTGCGGCCAAAATTGCGCAGGTGCGAAACACCAGAACCAGACCTGCAATGTTTTACCAAAATGGTCCGAAACACGTCTGAAACTCACCCGAGCCACTTGGGACTTCGTCCAACACAACTAGAAATTTGGCAAAAACCGACCACGGTCGACCGACCTCAAAAATCGGCCAACAAACCAACCAAAGTTGGTCGGTTTTTCAAAATATTTTAGTTTTTAATTTTTTTTTACGAAACCGACCAACTTTAGTCGGTTTTCTTTGACGAAAAAATGCAGGAAACTATTTTTGAGTCCCACGAAATTTATTTTTCAAGAAACCGGCCAACTTTAGTCAGTTTTTCATTTAAAATAAATAAAAATTAATATTAAAAAACGGACCGAAATCGAACGATTAATTCGGCCGGTCATTTTAAAAAACTGACCAAATTCGGTCGGTAATTTTATTTTTTAATAAAACTGACCAACTTTGGTCGGTTATTTTCGTGCGAAAATACAATTAAAGAGTATAAATCAAATAAAAGACAGTCTTAAAACAAAATGCACCAATGGTCTAGTGGTAGAATAGTATCGTGCCACAATACAGACCCCGGTTCGATTTCCAGATGGTGCATTTTTTAAATACATAATTACAATACCGACTAACTTTGGTCGGAAAAAACCAATATTGGTCGATTTTTTCGGCAAATTATTTTTTTTTGAATTTAATTGACCGACCAAAGTTGGTCGGTAATTTCCTACCAGCTTTGGTAAGCATGCCCTTCCGATCTTCAAAATATCGTCCACACGTAAATGGTCGCATTTTGGACGGTTATTGGCCATTACCCACCCACTTTGGTCGGTTTTTTGGACGGTTTTGCCCAGATTTGTAGTAGTGCAATTATACCAAACCAGTCCTGTAACATAACGCAGACTTACTCAGGGTCTCAAATAACGTCAAATAACTTCGAAATTATAATTCACATTTCAATTCAGACTTTTTAGTTTCAAAACATTACAAAACTCGTGTCGAAACGTATTAAATGAATCCACAATAATTTCAAATTTGGCGCACGAGTCATAAATGATATAACGGAGCTATTCCAACTCTCGGAATCTTATTCCGAGTCCGATATCGATAAAGTCAAATTCACGGTCAAATTTTAGAATCTTTAAGCTTTCGAACTTTCAATTTTCAATAAATGGCGATAACTCAAGCTAGGGACCTCCAAATTAAATTTCGGGCATACGCCCAAGTCCCAAATCACGATACAGACCTACTGGAACTGTCAAAATAGTGATCCGGATCTGTTTGCTCAAAATGTTGACCGAAGTCAACTCAAATGAGTTTTGAAGATCTATTTTACATTTTTATCAATTTTTCATATAAAAACTTTCCGAAAAATTTACAAACTGTGCACGCAAGTCGAGGAATGCTGAAAGGTGCTATTCGAGGTCTTAGAACACAGAAATAAATATTAAATTTAAAGATGACCTTTCGGGCCATCACAATATTTGTCACAATATAAGCTCATAGCACGTATATCTGATTTGATCCAACAAACCTCACGAATTTATCTCTCGGGCTACGTCATCATCAAGTTCAAAGTGGACGTACCATAAAGTGACATATTCAAAAAGTTGCCAACTTAAAAACTTAGACCCATTCTCATCGATCCACCCTCCATCACGGGCATCACATTAGTAGAAAATAAGATAAAAAAAAACATCTCATTCTGTCCATTTTCGTCATCGATGTGCCACTAAAAATTCATATTTACGGTGCTCGTCTATTTCAGAAATTGAGTCAATGCAAAACGAATAAATTAAGGAATAATGTCAAATGACTTCTCTTTACAATACAATTTATCACCATGTCGCAAGCTGAAGTTATTCTGTAGGGTTTAGGTTTAAATGATCAGTGCAAGAGATGGATATTTCAATTGTAAGATTCTCTGTTTGAAATATTTTCAAATGTGTTATTCTCTGTTATTGAAACTATTTGGAATTTTATAGTTTTTGGAGTTTTTCTTTCATATTACTCTATCTAACAGGGTTGACTGATTTATTCTAAGTTTTTTTTTTATACAAATTGTCGGCTAAATTCATTGTTTATCTTTTTTCTAGCGGGTACACATAGACTATAGATTGATTATACACAGTTATACACATACTATACATGAATTATACATATATTATGCATCCGTTGGCTATTTTTAGTTTAAGCAATTTGGTGGACTCTTTGAAGGTCAAAGTTGAAGATCCAAAATAGGGAATTGGATCAGATGGCTTGATAATACAGTTTTAATGGATCACATAAGGAAATACATGGGATTTTGCATAAATAGCCGGCCGAATTTACTATTTACTTTTCCTAACTCGATGTATAGATTATACACGGATTATACGCATATTATACATTCATCGATTTTTTAATTTTAAGCGGTTGGGTGAACGGCTATTTAGGTTAAGTTTTCAAACAAAATCGTCGCATAACTAATGCGGTATTAACTAGTATCAATATTAAGTGTAAATCTGTGTGTTAATTTATGCAAGATAAGAAACCTGACAGAGATTAAACTATTTAATGATATAATACCCTTTGTAAATTAAGTAACTCATGCATAAAAATCTCCTCATTACTAATCATTGCATAACAATGCATAAGTAAAACTAAAACCCATAGAACCCATAATTATTAGCATTTAAAAGTCATCGTTCTAAAATCTAAAATCCATAATGTTGAAATCATAGCTTTGCCTCATACTATTAGAAAATAAGGAGTCGGTCTTTTCTGTTTATCTAGCAGTTCCACCGCTGTTTGCTTTAGCAACTGTAAAAGAAGACAAAGTAGGAACCTTTTTTTGTTAGAACTACTAAACTACTTGCTAGAACTTCTGATAATGTATATATTTTAGATAATCATAGCACTAGTAATAGCGCTACGTACCTTTTGTAATATAAAATATATTAAATGAGCTTTCCAAAATGGTGCACGCAAGTCATCCTTGGCTACCAAATAAGACTCCTTTCACTATGCTATACCTCTCTTCTATCTCCTTCTTCTTTCTTCGTAAATTAACTTGAACACTACCAAAAAAAAGTAAATCGGATATCGTCGGAAATATTTCTGAAGGGCCTTCCCGTCAGAAATTCCTTTCCGACGAGCCAATTTCCGAGGGGATGCCCGTTCGGAATTTCACATTTTTAGTAGTGATAGAAGAATGAAAAGTCTAGCATAAAAGAGAAGAGCACGTCAAGATAGCCAAGGAGACTGCCTGAAACCAAGCAAAAAAGCTACATGGATGTAAGATCTCTCTTCTTTATTGAGATCATTCTTAATATCTGATCGAATTTTCACATAAGAACTAATAAAGAAAAGAAAAACAAAAGTAATAAGATATAGTGTTCTATATATGTCTAATGGGTATCAAAATTGTTCTATAGAAGCTTTTACATGGATGCATGCACTTGTATGAACTCAATTTTATACTAATTTATTTTTAATATTGACACGCTCGGCATAAGTGAACCAACTTATTGATGTACAGATGCACTACACAAGCTCCAATTATTTTTGAGTAACGATACAATTAACAAATTCTAACGTTTTGCTCATAACGATACAAGTAATGTCCCCTAATCCCGATGTTTATAACCTGTGTAGTGCAACTCTTCTCAAATCATAGATAGAGAAATCAGGCAAATGAATTAAAGCCTCGATTTAGGAAAAGAAACAAAAATACAAAACAATCCCAAAACCAAAATAAATAATCGAACCGAAGAAGAACTGAATAAAATTGAAACTTTTTCGACCAACCTATCTGTAAAATAAACGGAATAAACTGGAAACTTAGTTGAAATGCAGGTTGAGTGAGTTATCAAAGAGAAAAGGCGTCCTAATTCTCACAACAACTAAGCATAGACTACAACAATCGGAAAAGATTGAAATATGAAAAAAAAAATGGTGATAGAAATTGAGGAACTTACCGAAAAAGTCTAGCATCTTTAGTTTTAACCAAGGACCAAGTTTCCAAACGAGAAGGGAAAACTCAAACTCGAAGAGTTGCGGCAGAATTTTAGAGTGCTACAAAGTTTCTAGGGTTTAGGATCTGTAGAAAAGGGATTTTTAGGTCTTAGCGTTTAGTGTTTAGTTATTTTATTTATTTGTTTCTATTTTTTTTAAGAATATTATTTATTTATTTGTTTCTTTAGCAAGATAAATTTGGTACCCGCGCCTTCTCTAGCTAACAACAACAATAATAACAACCCAGTATAATCTCACTAATGGGGTCTGGGGAGGGTAGTGTGTACGCAGACCTTACCCCTACCCTGGGATAGAGAGACTGTTTCCGATAGACCCTCGGCTCCCTCCCTCCAAGAACTCCCCACTTTGCTCTTGGTGTGACTCAAACTCACAACCTCTTGGTTGGAAGTGGAGGGTGCTCACTACTAGAGCAACCTACTCTTGTCAAATTTAAGAGAATTAGGGACCGGATATTTATGTTATAGGAGCCAGGTTTATTCTCTTCGTAATTAATTTGAGATTCAGGGACCAGATAAATAACTCGTCTTTATAAGTACACTTTTAGGGACCAGATTTTTAACTCGTCGCTAAAATGCCTTTTTCTTGTAGTGCAGTGATGAAGTTAGGATTTTCATTCAGGATATTCAAAATATAAAAAAGTAAACACACGAGAAAGTTAATTGAATTTAATGTCTAATACATTAACTTAAAAAGTAATTTTGACCTTATAGTATAATAGTATAATTTTTCGACAAAAGGAAATCGGACGAACTCCCTTGCGCCTCCACCACTTCCACACTGAGTAGGACAAAAACTGTAGGAGGTAATAATCTTTAGAGTGAGAGAATAATTTCATTTGATATTACTACAGTACTTGCTATTTTTACTCAAATTGAAGTCATGTCCTTTTCTATGTTTTGAGAAAAGCTATGTATTCTTAGGTGTTGTGAAAGAAGAACCGAGCTAGCTTTTTAAACCCAAAAAGATGTCAAATTAATTCAAGAGAAGATGTTTAGGATATGGTCTAAGGCCAAAATAAATTTATTATTGAATACTCCTATTAATTTCAACTTGAGGAAGTTTTAGATCATGGTATTCCCGAGCAATAGCATATGAGTTGCTCCTATGAGAAATATATTTGTGTGGTTGGATGCTAAATGAATTTTGTTTCGATAAAAGTGTTAAAATTGACAATAATAGTTGATGCACTTATAAAAACGGGTGATAAGCTATTCTTTTGGTAAAATAACTAAAATAACCCTTTATATTCTTAGGCCAAATACATAAACGGCCCCTTAAGTTGTCCTCAACGATCATATGAACACCTTCACTGACCCCATTACCAATTAGACACTTCTTCTCTACTGAAGTGCAATCTCGTGAACCCCTCACGCTGACATAGCAGAGTGTGTGCTTTATATTAGTATTTGAGCACGTGAGACCCTCAAAATTAAGTCTTTTTGTTTTTGTTTTTTTACATTAACCTTAAATTATATGGACCCCACTTACCTTCGTCTTCATACTTCTCATTCTTCAATCCTCATATTTTTCACCTTTGATGGAAAACAAGAATAATTGCCTTTAATATACATTGTGTTGCTTATACAATCAACTCTAAGCATTTAAACTGCTATGGCAACCCAAATAGCAAGCTTGCATAGGAAAATTGGCATCTCAAATTTTGTGTTTTTGTCTCCTTCAACCTTAAAAATTGCCGCTACCATTTCCATCACAACTTGTCACGACCCAAAATCCAACTAGTCGTGATGGCACCTAACTCATCCCGTTAGGTAAGCCAATTTTCAACTAATCAATTTCACTAATAATTATTAAAGTAATTTAAGTGAATAAAGATCCTGATCTTACACAATCCCCAAGAACTGGTAGTACAAATTATGAACTTCTTAGAATAGAGTATACAAAGCGCAAATGAAATAAATACATAGTCTGTTTGAATAATACATAAACAGAGCTTTTATAAAATCTAAGGCTACCCTGAACAAGAGGCAACTACAACAGGAACGCAGGTACATCTTCAAGTCCCGCAATCATCGAGCACAGCAACAACAACAGTCAACATCTGCACGCAATGTGTATAAGTGTAGCATCAGTATAATCGACCTCATGTACTGAGTAAGTAACAAACCTAGCTGTAGGTTAAAAGGAGTGACAAGCTTCTACCAAGGTCGGGTCCAAAATCACTAGTCCACAACAGTCCATAATAACATAAAGTAAATAATACCAGAAGTAACTCAGAGATAAAATGCTCAGCCAAATCATGATTTCAAAAATGATAGTTCTTCCTTTCAAGTACATCGGTGAAAAACCCAAATCGTTTACCGAAATTTCCAAAAATATGAATAAGTTTGAAAGCAATAATTTTCCCAAAATCCGTACAATAATAAATAAAATATCTTATTTTCTTTTCCAGATAACCGATGTAAAACAAATGCCTCACTATGACCATCTGTCAACATGTGTAAGAAATCATGAATAATGTGATACCGTACAGCATGAGGAAAGACCATCTCTATGAATATATGTCATGTGTGCATGTCAATGCAATGTATCTCAGAGATTGCACTCATGTACTCACACTCTCAGAGTACTCAATCTCATTATCTCGTATTCTCTCTCACTGTGCTCAGCACACTCAATCACTCAGCGCTATACAATACCTGCTGCAGCGTGCAGCCCGATCCCTGTTTATAGTCGACTGCGCTCACTGGGAGTGTACAGACTCATGAGGGGCTCCTACAGCCCAAGCACTATAAGCACGGACAACCCACGTGCTGCATGGACAACTCACATGCCATAATATAGATATCTGGATCCGCACGGCCAACTCACGTGATGCACAGCCAACTCACGTGCAATAATAATATAAAGATCCGCACGGCCAACTCACGTGCTGCACGGCCAACTCACGTGCAATAATAATATAAAGATCCGCACGGCCAACTCACATGCAATAATAATATAAGAATCCGCACGGCCAACTCACGTGCAATAATAAGCCAATAAGGCCTGCTACAGACGGGCAGCCCCGATCTATATAATAGTAATAATATATATAAAACCAACATGGCCTGCTGCGGCGTGCAGCCCGATCCCAAAAATATCCTCACAATCAGGCCCTCGGCCTTCCTCAGTCATCAATCTCTCGAGTCTCTCTCTCATGGGCTCACAATGTCATGAGAATAGCCCAAAAATGATGATATGATGAATCAATAAATAACAACAGAGACTGAGATATGATATGCAATGAAATGAATATGGCTGAGTATCAATTATCAATTTAAAATAAATATTTCACAACAATATGACCTCTGTGGGTCTCAATAATACTGGCACATAGCCTCAACATGATTTTTAATATGTTTTTCAGCTTAATTTCTTTAACTCATAAAATCGCATGGAAAATGCCAAGATTATTTATCTACAAAATTCTATAGAAACAATTATGTCACAGTTTCTATAGTGCACGCCCACACGCCCGTCACCTAGCATGTGCGTCACCTCCCAACAATTTACGAAATACATATATTCAGGGTTCATACCCTCAACTCCAATATTAGAAGAGTTACTTGCCTCGAACAAGCCAAATCCAATGTCGAACTAGCTAAGCAATGCTCCAGTATTTCCACTCTGCGTGTATCAACTTCCAAACAGCTCGAATCTAGTCACAATTAATTTGATTCAGCCCACAAAATTTATAGGAATTAATTCCATATCAAAATACTAATATTTCCACAAAATCCGAAACTACGCCCCCAAAATTATCTGTGGGGCCCATGTCTCAGAATCTGACAAAAGTTATAAAATATTAATGCCCATTCAACCATGAGTCCAACCATATAAATTTTACTCAAATCCGACATCAACTCGACCCTCAAATCTCCAAATTAAACCAAGAGGGTTTTCACAATTTTTCCAACTTTATTCACCAATTAAATGTTAAAAATAACCATGGATTCGGGTAATTTAACCAATATTGAGTTAAGAACACTTACGCCATTGTTTCCTCTGAAAATCTCCCAAATATCGCCTCAATCCGAATCCCATTTTCTGAACTTAAACTTTCTGTCCAGACCTCTCTTCTTCGCGAACGCGACAAGTCCCACGCGTTCGCGAAGCACAAAATGTGCTTCCCAACATTTTCTCTTCGCGAACGCGATGCTTTACGGAGCCCTTCTTCGCGAACGCGAAGGAAAAAACCCATGCCCACTATGTTTCCCTTCGCGAACGCAATATCCCAAATGCAAACACGATGCACAACCCAGCTCTTCTTTGCGAACGCGAAGAGTAAATCCTGCCTGCCTGAAATTCCTCTTCGCGAACACGAGGGCCCACTCGCGAACGCGAAAGAGAAAATCCAAAAAATGCAGCAACAGATATTAGCAATCTCACCAAGGTCAAAAATGATCTGTTAACTATCCAAAACTCACCCGAGCCCCTCGGGACCTCAACCAAATATACCAACAAGTCCTAAAACATCATACGGACTTAGTCGAACCCTCAAATCACCTCAAACAACGCTAAAACCATGAATTACACCCCAATTCAAGCCTAATGAACTTTGAAATTTCTAGTTTCTACAAACGACTCCGGAACCTATCAATTCACGTCCGATTAACCTCAAATTTTGCACACAAGTCATAAATGACATAACGGAGCTATGAAAATTTTCAGAACTAGATTCCAACCTCGATATCAAAAATTTAAACCCCCGGTCAAACTTTCCAAAATTCAACTTTCGGCATTTCAAGCCTAATTCCACTACGGGCCTCCAAATAATTTTTCGGACATGCTTCTAAGTACAAAATTACCATACAGAGCTATTGGAATCATCAGAATTAAATTCCGGGGTCGTTTACACATAAGTCAATATCCGGTCAACTATTTCAACTTAAGCTTCCAACATGAAAATTCATTCTTCCAAGCTAACTCCGAAATACCTTAAAACCAAAACCGACAATTCACACAAGTCATAATACCTCGTAGGAAGTTATTCAAGACTTCAAATAGTTGAAAGGAATGTAAATGCTCAAAATGACCGGTCGGATCGTTACAATCTCCCCCACTTAAACATACGTTCGTCCTCGAACGTGCCAAAAGTTGTTCTTAACCTTCAAATATCTATTCCACCTTACCACGCACATGCCCGAGGGTGATCTCATGTCACCCTATTCTATATAGGCCTAACCACACAACATAACTGAAAATCATTAATTTAACATTAGTCCAAAAACCTTGGAGCCAAATTTCTAATATCCAAAATTCTTTTCAAGACCCGAATCTCCCATCTACACACTGTATAAGCCTAAACAAGTTGTATCAAGCTATAGCCATATCCCTAGATATGATCACATTGCATATTACACAACTCACATGCTCGCAGCACCATTTCCGATCACAGTAATTACTCCAAACAAACCAAGTACTAGTATAAAACCTCATATCAAGCCAAACCTCATTCCAAAACCTTCATATACTGCCAATGATGAAAGAAACAATCAAAAACTCACAACCACTCATCAGATCAACTAGCCATGGAGCTCTCTCGCCCCAACCAAAACCATAACCCTCTTGAATATACCATAATCAAGCCTGATAGTACCCATTCTAGGTTCAATGACCTTTTATTATTAAATACAACTATCCCACAGACACACCGCATCAATATAACTCCTGCCACTACTGCGCAATCCATGTACCCAAATATGGGAGATGTCTCGAGGAAGAGAATCGTATTGCAAGTTCAACAAGCACTATCACAGCCGCAATGTTACAACCAATTCCTTAAATTTCGTAAAGCCA